>NW_026857848.1:0-264727 GCF_026571515.1 Ruditapes philippinarum | reverse complement strand
AAAAATATACTCATTTCCATTACTTTTATTTCTTTTATTTCAGCTCTTTTACTAACATTCTTGTCAGTTGACGCGCGTCAAGTCTAGGTCCTCAGCAGGGGGTTGACTCTAAATAAGGAAGATAAAGATATGGTGCATTCATTAATTTTAGGACGAATGAAGTGTCAAAACGGCAAAAGGGCATAAATTGGCAAGATATCATAATTCTTTTGATTAGTCAAACCTTGGGCCAATTGTGATGATTACATCTGACCCAATACAGGATTAATGATTATGATTAAAATTGTGTGGTTGGTCCAACGTTGGACCAGCGATGACTATAAAGATTGTGTGGTTGGCCCTACAAAGTGCCAATGAATATGATAAAATTTGTATAGTTTGTCCAACAAAGGACAAACAATGATGATTAAAATTGTGTTAGTGGCCCAACGGAGGGCCATCAATAAGAAGTTTTAAGTTGTTAATCAGTCGTGGACCAAAACTATCTGCTATCTGGGATGTTTCTAAATTTATTTTACCATTACATGTTTAAATATTGAATACCGCTTAAGCCGGCATGGACAAATTAAAACGAGTCGGCAAAATTTTCATTTTGCCAGTTTTGACTTTCTATTTGGGATTCTATTTCTCTCTTGTCAAATACTTTTTATATATGTTCGTGTTTTAAGTGACCATTTCGCATATATGTTCATTTTTTCACAAAGAACGACAACTCTGAATTACTTGCCAGCATAGTACCTTGACCGGCTGAGATATTTATTTAATTACAAGGTAACTTATTTAATTTAAGTGAAGTTCATTTGATTGATTGATTTATTATTAAGAACAGGTCCATATTAAGAACATTTTATATTAATAAACAAGCATAAACTGAATAATTACGATTCGTCCCACTGACGTTTCGCCCCAAATTGGGCCAATTCAGTGACGATTCGCCCCTCAATATAAAATAAATATATGATGTGTTCTTTCATAGCCTTCTCCAAATCCTTCTAGAGGCGTGCATGTCGCGGAGAAGGCACAAGGCAGGTCACGGTCAAGTCATCAACCAGAGATGATTGGTTGACCTGTTATGACTAACTTTGGAGGTTGGCGTTAACAATGGTCATTTTTGTTATTGTTGGTCAGAAAGCTGATGCCTTGGCAGTATTGTCGACTCCTTCGCCTGCACTGAACGAAGAACGGGCTCCTGGTTGATTTAGCATGAAAAAGATGTCCCCGATGAGACTACTATAGTGGACTGGCAAGGATGCTACAGGGTGCATAGAAAAACCGGAAAGCACCGGATAGCACCGAAATACCGGAAAGCACTCAAATTTCTCATAAAAACATATGAAAACTTTATTTTATCGGTTTGAAAGTGTTACCAATCGATTTATTAGATCAAAATCTTTCAGACAAGTCATATTTGTAAATATATATTGATAATTATTACGAGTATTTAGGAAAATAGATATATCGATTGCTTTCCGGTCCTGCTAAGCTACATCTACATTACCGAATAGCAATATTTTGTGTCAAAGTTATACATGAAAACATTATTTTTATATTTTATTGGTTTGAAAGTGTTACCAATCGATTTATTATATCAAATTCTTTCAGACAACATGTTTTTATAATTATAATATGATTATTATTACGATTATTTAAGAAAATAGATATATCGAGTGCTTTCCGGTCCTGCTAAGGTACATGTACTTTACCGAATAGCAATATAGTTAATCAAAGTAATACATGAAAACTTTATTTTTTTAGTTTGAAAGTGTTTTCAATCGATTTATTAGGTCAAAATCTTTCAGACAACATCTTTTTATAATTATAATATGATTGTTATTACGATTATTTAGGAAAATACATATATCGAGTGCTTTCCGGTCCTGTGAAGTTACATATACTTTACCGAATAGCAATATAATTTCTCAAACAATCACATAAGATCTTTTGTTTATTGTATTGTAAATGTTACCAATCGATTTATTAGGTATGATACAAGTATGATTTCATGTTTTATTCTTAATTTTATGATTATTTAAAAGATTTATGAATGTTAAAAAATAGAGAATGCTTTCCGGTTCTGTTTAAGTACATCTACATTACCGAATAGCACTCGAATTTACCATACAAAACGTATAACCTTCATTGTATTGAATTGAAAACGTTACCAATCGATTTATTAGGAAAAACATCTCCCTGACATTATTTTTTTATAATTATTATTACGAATAAAATAGATTAAAATAGATATTAAAATAGATATATCGAGTGCTTTCCGGTCCTACACATTCTATTATTGCTTTCCGGTCCTGTGAAGAAAATAATACATCACCGAAACTTACCTCAGACATACCGATGGTATGTAAATATTTAAAATGTATATACCTTGTCTAATATATTTATATATGTTCATTTGTTGTAGGCTATGTGGAGGACAAGAGGATTCAAAATCGCATGAAGAGAAGAACAATAATTGTTTCAGTGTTTTTTTTTTATTTTTGACAATAAACAGTGCAATAACTAAAAAAAAACGAAACTAATTACTAAGAACAAAATAAACAGATATAAAACAGAACTTAGCAAACATATATACATACATAATTGAAAAATAAATATGATATTGACATCAATCAAGGCACACTTCACGCCTTGTTTATTCCACGGACACACGCTGATTAAATTAAACGGACACACGCTGATTAAATTATCACATTTATACAGGTGTTAATTTATTTACACAATAGCTGGATGTATTTAAACTGATTGAGATATTATGATATTGAGATGTCATTTAAACTTAAAATTTAATATAATGTACATTGATATTGATACTTATTTGTAATATTTATGTTCACTATATTTTTTCATCCTAAATTTCAGGCAATTTGAAGAAGAAAAAATGTTTGCAAACGTATGTATTAAAAATTTGCAATTCCAGATGTCATGTCAATGTCATCGGTCATAGATAAATATCAATGCATAATATATTGTGTTGTAGTATATAAGTTCGAGTATGGGCTAGACTATAGCTGATAAGCATAAATGACATCTTAAGGCACACTCGAACTTACTAATGCGGTCATCTATAATATATCTATGCATTGATATTTAGACGAGGAACTAAGCCACGTGTTTGTATGTGAGATATTGACACGGCATGCACAAATATCAGTGCAAACTACGCAGAGTTTTGTGTAGCTTAAAAACATAAAACGTATTGTTGATAAAACGGCCCTTTTAAGGGCCCAACATATATTACGAAAGAAATCCAGATTTATATTGCACGGAATGCACAACACTTACATAGATATACTAAATTTCTATCCGACTATGACATAATGTCACTTAAATTTGTACAAATACAATGCAACCAGTTCTTACAATTTGAACACTGAATTATATCATCACTACATTCTAATGTAGGATTAATGCAACTTTGATGTGCATGTCGGTCCTGATTAAATCATCACCTTTAGGTGCTACAATATACAAGGTCTTTAATCAGCATGGATTAGCACGTGTGATAAACAATACAACAACCACTGTCCTCCACTGATGACCACATTGCTTTTCGGTACACATAATATGGTCAAAATAAAGATATAACTGAACGAAAATGTATAAGTTTTTCTTTATGTTACATAATATAACAATATAATTATAAAAAATAGGGATCAATGCTTTGAAAGAACTTCTTTGTACTTTTTACACATCATCTTTCTGTCTTTCACACAACCTATAAAATTTAGAATATGATACAATGATATATGGTATGAGCAAGATTGAAAAATCGTGTAACTAATCATAAATTTTTTTAAATAAAATCAGTTCACCTTAATAAATCAATTTCTAACACTTTCACATAATTAATATGAAGGATTAGTGTGAATTATATAAATATTCGAGTGCTATTCGGTAAAGTAGATGTACTTTAGCATTACCCGGAAAGCAATCAATATTTGTAGCAACTTTGAAAATCGAGTAATTAAACATTAAATATTTATAAAAACGTCATGATATACAGATCTTCACCTAATAAATAGACTGAAACACTTTCGAACTAAAAAAATACAGTTTTCATGAATTACTTGGATAAAACAATATTGCTATTCGGTAATGTACATGTATCTTAGCAGGACCGGAAAGCACTCGATATATATCTATTTTCTTAAATACTCGTAATAATTATCAATATATATATTTATAAAAACATGTTGTCTGAAAGATTTTGACCTAATAAATCGATTAGTAACACTTTCAAACCAATAAAATAAAGTTTTCATGTATTACTTTGATAAACAATATTGCTATTCGGTAAAGTATATGTAACTTCACAGGACCGGAAAGCACTCGATATATGTATTTTCCTAAATAATCGTAATAATAATCATATTATAATTATAAAAAGATGTTGTCTGAAAGATTTTGACCTAATAAATCGATTGAAAACACTTTCAAACTAAAAAAATAAAGTTTTCATGTATTAGTTTGATAAACTATATTGCTATTCGGTAAAGTACATTGTACCTTAGCAGGACCGGAAAGCACTCGATATATCTATTTTCTTAAATAATCGTAATAATAATCATATTATAATTATAAAAACATGTTGTCTGAAAGATTTTGACCTAATAAATCGATTGAAAACACTTTCAAACCAATAAAATAATGTTTTCATGTATAACTTTGATAAACAATATTGCTATTCGGTAATGTACATGTATCTTAGCAGGACCGGAAAGCAATCGATATATCTATTTTCCTAAATACTCGTAATAATTATCAATATATATTTATAAAAATGACTTGGCTGAAAGATTTTGATCTAATAAATCGATTGGTAACACTTTCAAACCGATAAAATAAAGCTTTCATATGTTTTTATGAGAAATTTGAGTGCTTTCCGGTATTTCGGTGCTATCCGGTGCTTTCCGGTTTTTCTATGCACCGGATGCTACAAGCTCGACCATATGGTTAATTCTGGTGTCCAGTATATATAAACTCAAAACAAACAAATTCTATCGTAGCTTGAAAGCAAATATACATCAAGGTGTAGACAGCATACATGCACAACAACTATGGATGAACAACAGGCATTATGTCAAAATTAAGGTCAGCTGAGCCTGATATGAAAGATTAATAACAAAGCCAAAGCTATGACATTTGTACTATACTGTATGCATAGTTTCAGATGCAGAATTTAAACCTAGATTTTAACCCAGTGACCTTCTTTTTGTATTGAGAGCTACACTAAAGTATTGAACTACTGTCACAAATTTGAACTTTGATATCAGTTGACCTAGAATTTAACCCAGTGACCTACTTTTTCTATTGACAGCTTCAGCATTGAAAATTGAACTACTACCACAGATTTGAACTTTGATATCAGTTGACCTAGATTTTGACCCAGTGACCTTCTTTTTGTATTGAGAGCTACAGCTACTGCCTCAGATATCAGTTGACCTAGATTTTGAATCAGTGGCCTACATTTTGTAGTAAGAGCTACATTACTGAAAATTGAACTACTGCCACAGATTTGAACTTTGATATCAGTTGACCTAGAATTTGACCCAGTGACCTACATTTTATAGTTACAGCTTTATGTATGAAATTTCTAAGTTACATTCTCAGTTCAAAATGGGAGATTGGCAAAAGTAGGTCACTGGGTCAAAATTGAAATCCAGGTCAATGTTCTTCAGTTGTGCGACTGAAACTGCTATACGTCCAAAGTTCATAGTGTTAGCTCTGTTTACAAAAAGTAGGTCACTAGCTGGGTCAAAATCTAGGTCAACAGATGTCAAAGTTCAATTTTGCATCTATAAATGTGAATAGGTCCAAATTTTATAGCTGTAGCTTTAAAAACAAAAACAAAATAAGTCAGAAGATTTAAGTTTTAAATATATATATAAAATATAAATTTTAAAATATATTTTAAATGAGGTATGGTCTAGTGACCAACATTGTTCAAATTCTTGTAATAAGCACTAGCTTTCACTGCTTTACAAAAAATAAGTATGTCCTTGGGTGAGGGCTGCGAGGTTTGAGGCCAATGGCCCTTTGGCTAAAATTTGAACAAACTTGATAGATCTTGTAGAAAAAGTTTCATGCCGAATATCTTAGCTTTAGCCTTAATGGTTTTAAAGAAGAAGAATTTTTATTTTTACCATATACAATATGCATGTAAGGAAAATACATGACCCTTGAGGGGGGAGAATTTTGACACAAGGGCTATAACTTGAATAAATTTTGAAGAGGTCCACTAGACAATGTTTCATGCTAAATATCTAAGATACATGTATAGCCTTTGCAGTTTTCAAGAAGAAGATTCTTGAATTATTAACTATATCATTATCAGGGAAACCATGATACTATGTGGTTGGTCCAATTGTGACCTAGGGCTATAATTTGAACAATTTTTATTTCATTAGATAATGCTACACACAGTGACACAGTATCTAAGCTCTAAGTCTTGCACTTTCAGAGGATATGATTTTTAAAGATTTTATTTTTAAAATCTGTTTGTTTCAGCAAAGGATTAATGCTGCAATAATCAATATGTAAATATTCACTATTGTCTTGTATTTCAATGAAGCAGAACTGACAGTTGAATAGGGTAAATGTGATTTACATTGTTGGAAATATAGGCATTTTCTGTGTAGTGAAACTTGAAGTTTTGCTATGTTGCAGAGTGTATTGGCTAATATATACACATAAAGGATTTTAACCCTCCTGACCTTAATAGTCAATGGAGCAGAACCATTTGAACAATTTTAGTAGCGCCTAAGGAACATCCTAGGAAAATTTCATCTAATTTGACCCACTGAGAAAAGTGGAGGACACTGTCAGCAGACAGGTCTTGTTCAATTTTAACTTTTATGGTGAATGTTTAAAGCTAAACTGCTTTTAACTTCACTTATTTTATGGAAATATGACAATGATTGTATTATAATTGTCTTTAATTTTCAGTGATGGCTTTACGAATGTCAATTAGAAAGCTAGCACATTCATATGGAATAAGAGACATACGCCCACTGTGTTCAGTTAATGCTACAGAAATATTGCAATCAAGACAGATTTTTTTATCACCAAAAACAATGTCAGGTTTGTTATCTAAATGTGTGATGAATGGGTTATAATTCATGATTGTCATTTGTTCTTTCCTAAAAGCTCAAGGATTCTTGTTTATATTTGATTTGTGTCATGTTTAAGTTGTTACTTATTAAGCTATATGTCATGTAATGTTATGAAGGGATAGTCAACATTGGAGGTTAGACTCATAATGAAGTATGGATAATCAGAATAACATGTATATAAAAAAATATTAAAAATAGTCTCTCATGAATTTTGAATTGTAGAAAATAGAGATGAAAATTATATACATGTAAACTGAAAGTAACATAATTATGCTACATATTCTTGTTTCATGGACATTTTTGTTGTAAAGAAGGACTTACCTATTTGTAAAGACTAAATAATTATATGATTAATGTTATTTATTGCTATGTATTTTCAGATAAGAAATTATTTACACCAGGTCCTCTTGGTACATCATCAACTGTAAAATCTGCTATGCTTAGAGACCTTGGCTCAAGAGATGTAGAATTTATCAAGTTAATTAAAACTATAAGGAGTAAATTGGTACAAATTGCAGGTAGGATAATAGTCATTATAAAAGTAACTTAAGTTATAATAAATAAGAACCCTAACAAAATGTAACCAACATAAAAACAGCAATCTGTAGCATCATTAGGCCCTTTTCACTCGGACCAAGGCTGTTTTAAAGTGCATGTAGTAAAGAATTGACTAGGATATTCCAGATGTACAACCAAAATGCCAAAATTTGCATTTAGAATGAATAAATCCCTGTGTCTGTGGGGCCATGCATCTGTTGTTTTATCAAATAGGTGTACTCTTTGAAGTAAGTCAAGCTTAGCCCTTTGCTTTTGGAAAAAATTATAGCTAAAATTAATGATTTTTTGGAAAACTGCATACTTTTAATGAAAACATTTTATTTGGAAGAGATCTTTATAGGTCATTGTTGTATACATGTAAGGCAAAAATCACTTAAAGTGACATGATGCTCATATTTTTTATAGTCAAGTTGAGCTGAATTGACTTTATATTTCAAAAGATTGACTGCCAAAATGGTGTTTTACCAACAGTGGATATTGGAAAATGTTTAGGATAAAATTATAAATCTGCCTAAAATATAAAAAGACTGCCCCACTCTTTTCATAAAGTAAGCGTTATAGGTAAATTCTAATGGATATTTAGAGAAATTTCGTTTGGATCTGACGTTATTTATTGTTTATTTGAACTTAATTATGAAATTAAAAGGTATTATGGCAAAATGAACACTTATTTTGATCTTCACCTGTTTACTCACTTTATACCATGTAACTTTAATAATAACTTGAATAATGTAAAAAAAATTATTTTGTTTGAATTTCATTTAATTCCAGTTTGATTTTGTTTGATTTTTTTCTCAGTATCTTATTTTTTTGTTTTAATCAATACATTGTTAAAATTTGTGAAGCCTTTTTTTAGAATTATACATTTGAACAATTGAAAATTGCAGGTCTGACTAAAATCTGATTTGATCTACTTGTCCATTTTATCTAAATTGTTTCATTTTCTTTGTCTGTATGTTATTTATAAAGTAAATAAAAGTACAGAAAAATTTTACTTGTCCATACAGTTGGACCACCTTGGCAATACATACAATTGATTCTCTCATCCCTAAAGTGTATTATCCACATGAGTCAATATAAAAAAGGATGCAGGTTAGATAATATAATTGCTTAGTCTAACTTCTCACACCATTGCATTTGTTATTTCAGGTGTATCAGATTCCACATTTACTGCTGTGCCTATGCAGGGAAGTGGAACATTTGCTATAGAGTCAGTCTTTCAAACAGCCACTAAAAGATCAGCGGCAAAGGTGATTATTATTTTCATTTGGGATACATCATTTTGTTTGTTCATGCTAATGTAACATGAATTAAATCAAGATTTTTTCCCTACCTAGTATCTTTGACAGTTCTACACTTATAAATGTCACTTGCCTTGTAAATGCACATTTAATGTTGAAATAAATCTAATCTAAAACCAAGATATTTTTTGTATTCTCACTTGAACATTCTATATAGGTATTTTCAGCATTTGAGTATTTACATGTGTAACGGTGGCTCATTGTTGTGTTTCCTGTATGATTATACTATATGTATATTTGTATTCAGGTGCTAGTATTTGAGAATGGAGCATACGGGAAGCGCCTTGGTAAGGTATGTGAGGTTCATGGAGTTGAAGTTGACGTGATCAGTTTTTCCGGAGAATGACTATATTGGACCTTAAGAAGGTGGAGAGTATTCTACAGGGAAATAACTCATACACATTAGTTGCTATGGTTCACTGTGAGACTAGTTCAGGTGTAATCAACCCGGTAGAAGGTGTTGGTAAAATCGTAAAACAACATCTTCCAGGTACATAATGTATATGTTAGATAAATAAATACAGCCATAGATGTTTCATTCTCTGCCCAAAACTTATTGAATAAACGAAATTACCCATGAACCTCGTGAATTTCTTAAATGAACTTGTCCAGCCTTGAACTTGGAACAGTCTTTTTAGGTTATAAGTTTTTTCAGTGTAAAAATACAAAAGTTGAGGTACAGTCAGTATAGGGCCTAGTTAGATTAAACAGATGTGCAAGTCTTGCCTGGCTCAATAATGGTGGTAAAGGCTCACACTTACTTCTCCACCTTATTAAGGATTAGTATTAGAAATATAACTAGGCATTATCAATACATCTGACTGTTTACATGTCAAGACATTTCAGTCTAGTTTCAGGAGGATGTCTTATTTTTTTTTATTTAGATATATTGCTTCTCATTTTGGCATTTGTTTGCACATGTTTATCAGTTTTACCAAATAATATGATGAGAGTAATTGCTGCTGAATTAATAACCAATGAAGATTACTTTTAGTAGAGAAAATATCTACATACAAAAACTAAAATTTGAATTATGATTTTTTACATGTAGTTACCTTTTCTTAAAGAATTGCAAAAACTGGTTGCTTGGCTACATAGATACTGAAAGAATTAAAGAAAAGTTAGATGTAATTAACCATGCTTTGTCTATTTTCAGAGAGTGATTTCTTTGTTGATGCAATGAGTAGTTTTGGAGCTATACCTCTAGATCTTGAGGCTGCTAAAGTAGATTATCTAGTCAGCTCAGTAAACAAATGCCTTGAGGGTGTGCCTGGATTTTCATATGCAATAGCCAGACTTAATAAACTGCTAGACTGTAAAGGTATGTGTTTAATAATTTGATTATTGTCAAAAACACATGAATGACTAAATGGTCAGTATCAAATAGTACAGCTGGTGATATTTAGATGTCTGCTTAAAGTTCTGTTCAATAAACCATATTTTGATAATAACTAATGCTTGCATGAATTGTGACCAAAAATCCAATCTGAAATGAACAAAGATTTAAATTGAACTTTCATTTGGCATTAAAGCATAGTTAAACTATTTGATAATGACATTTATCCTACATGTATATAGTTATGTTTTCATCATCTCTGTATTTTGTGAATGTTTTAAATGTCAAAAGGCATTGTTTAAACAAATATTGTATCAAACTGGATATAGTATGAAAAAGGTGATCAAATGATCTAGCAAGAGAAATGTTGGAGCTTTAAAACAGGTTATAGAGTTGTTGCTTTTAACTTAAAGTTGAGTATTACAGCAGAAGTCTTGGTTCAGCTTTAACATTTTCTTTTGGGAGTTATTCTTAAACAGTTCCTTTAAAGATTCTGTATTTTGTAATCAAGGATGTAACAATATTTAAGTGAAATTTTATATACATGTATGTTTATGATCAATCTTCTAAAACAATTTCCAAACATCCAAGAATATGTTAAATATGTTCTGTCTGTGTGTATATACATTATAAGTAATCATTAAATATGCATTCATTTTTATTGAAAAATTTGGCTTAGACTTTATCAAAAATAAATTTCTAGTTACCTCCCTTTATTTACACGAAATTTAAATTTGATAATATCTTTACAAATAATGCTTTTTGGAACTTACAATATTGATAAATCTTCATTTGAGCATTATATTTATGAAATAAAACCATAAAAAATTTGAGTTACAGGATCTTTAACTTCCCTTTAAAATATATTAACATGTGTAAATATTATTTGGACACTATGTTTTATACTATTAACTACAAGCAGTTATAAAGGTCAAATAACATTGAATATGATCCAAAATGAAAAGTTCACACTAGAAGTTTTTTGTCAGGCTAAAAATACTTGAAACTAGAACAAAAGTAGTATTGAGCATTATGAATACTATTTTTTTCAGAAAATACCTGTATAATATGATCAGTATCTTTATACCTGTTATACAGATATGGTTCTATACACAACATTAAGTAAATATTTTCAATAAAAAGTGATTTTTACAACACAAAGATGACATAATTTAATTATATTCTATTTGAGATTGCTGAAAAATTTAAATATCAACATTCCTGTTGTTTATTTTACTTTCTTGATGTACTGGTTAGATAGATAACTCTTTCTCTTTGTTTTCATCATAGGTAACCTTACCAGATTTTAGGCCTGCTGACTTTTCATGCTTGTTGTAAAAGAATGTATCCGTGGTTATTCATGAAGATTTTGTTAGATATATCAACTAACATGTAGAACAATTTTTTAATTTCTTTTTGATTCTAAGAAAAACATTTTCTAGTTAAAAATGTGGAGATGCACCATTTAAGGAAGATATTAAGTTTGCATAACTTGTCAATTGCAGGTAATTCCAGAAGTATAAGTTTAGATTTATTTGAGCAGTATGACAATTTAGAAAAGACAAATCAGTTTAGATTTACCCCACCTACCCACACAATGCTGGCATTTGCACAGGCTATACAGGAGTTTGAAACAGAGGGAGGGGTTGAAGGTAGATCAGCTAGGTAAGTGTGTTTCTACCTACAGTTTACTGGATACAGGTGCTGCAATTGTATTTTAAATCATGATCTTTGGGAAATCAGGACCTAGCGAGAATGTTTCTTATATGTGAGTGTGTGCACTATGTCTGAGTGTTAGTGCTATTAATGAGGACCACTTTATGTACAGTATTTATTGTATCGCCTCTGCAGAGTAGTTGCGACATATAGGAATCATTTCTCCATGGTCTCTGTCTGTCTGTCAATCTGTCCGTACAAACATTTAGATACTTAGGGGGCCATGGGAGCAATAGGTAACAGTAAATTTTCTTTGATGCTTTTTTTTCTTATGTGGCTAAATGAACAAAAGAGAGAAAAAATGAGTAGCCAGTTAAATACCAAACTTTGAGCACATCTGTCTATTCGTTCATCACAAACCTTGTCTTGACTACTCCTCAAAGTCTACTGATGCAATTTCATCCAAACTTAACAGGAATAATCAGTACCAAGTCTAGTTTTGCATATCATCTGCATTTTCCGGTTCAGTGATTTTGTTGCTTTAATGATTTTGATTTTTACAATTTGTCCGGACTACTCCTCTTATACTACTAATGCAATTTCAATGAAACTTTACAGGACTGATCTGTAGCTCAAGTATTTACACATATTACACAACTTTTCCGATTGAATGATTTTTGACTGAGTTATGGCCCTTGAATAAAAAACGTGTTTTGCCCTGTTAATGAATTGTGTCTCCTGCTACACAGTAGCTGCAACATGCAATTGGCTATCATGAGGCGACACATGTGATCACTGGTTGCATTTGTTTGCTGTTTGAACTGGTATCCTGTCTAACTGAGCTAAACTAGGCATTATCAACAGTTGTAAATCTGGCAAACTTATTTTTGCACTTCATTACCGTCTGTAAATAAAACAAATACCAATTACCAAACAACTGGTCACAAAAATTTCTTGGGTTACAGTATGACTTTTATGGCAGAGTATGAAATTGTGATAATAAAGTTTATTTTGATTAATGTTTATGCGGGAAAAAAAGAAATATTCCTCTAAAAAACTTGTCAGATCAACATTATTTAACAAATTCTATTCTAAGCTTTATGAATTAAAGAATTAATCATGTATATTCTTGTTTTAAACATTTTTTGTAAGCAGAAAACTTGTAATTAAAGAATATGAAATTTTACTATATAATAAGTAAGTGTTCCAACATATCTATGATCAGTTGATTTAAACTTGAAATTTTCTCAATTATTTATTAAAAGAAAGACAAAGAATGAAATCCATCTATATGTACTTTAAACTGCATTACCATTGTTTTGTTTTGAGCTAGGTTGAATATAGAGAATTGTTGTTTTTTCAGGTATAGAGAGAATTGTACAATATTGAAGGCAGGTATGAAGGAAATGGGTTTTAAAGAATTTTTGAGCCCAAACCATGAAGGATATATCATTACATCATATTGCTTTCCACAAGATAAACATTTCAATTTTAACAATTTCTACATGAAATTGAATGAAAGAGGTAATTTATATTTCATAGAATCAGTTTTTCTTTTTAAGTACTACTTGAAAAGATTTGTTTTTAGCTTACCTGAGCACAAAGTGCTCATTGTGAGCTTTTGTGTGCTCACAATTTGTCCATCATCCGTCAGTGTGTACAAACCCAGAGGTACTTGTGTGACTTGGAGCAGAAGTGGTAACAGTAAATTCACTTTGATCCTATTCATTTGCGTTTTAACTTGTGTGTTTTTTTTAAGCCTTGTGTGACTAAAAATGGCTAAAAAGATCAAAGGAAAAGTCACTTAAGTACCATTTCGTAAATACGTATGCTTAGTGTCTGTGTGTCTGTCATCAACTTTTTTATACAGTCCAACCCCGTTTATTCGAAGTGCCTGGGACTGAATATTTACTTCGAATAATCAATGGGTTCAAATAATCGAAATACGAATATTGTGATAGACAAAAACTACTCCACTTTGACGAGTCGTAGTAAAACTACTGTTTAAAACACATTTACTTCCTGTAATCAATTGAGAAAAATAAATATTAAAGAAAAGATGCGTAAACATTATTGTATTGACATTGAAGACATAAATACTTGCATTTTATTCTACATTATGTATTGCTTTGTTTCGCGCAAAACCTTGATAATGGCTGTGTTGTCACTACGGTATTTACAGCTAAACTCTGGTATTTTCGATTAGGAAAAAGGCTCTTATAAAGCGTATTGGATGTTTTGACAAATTTACATATACGGTATGTATGAAAAATATTGCTGTCATCTTCAAGCAATAACAGTAACAAAGTCGGACACGGTGCAGTGCTTTTCATTTTCGGTAATTAAAGAGCTATCACGATTGTCTAAATACATGCATGACTATTGATGTTTTTCACAAGTCGACCAATCAGCAAGGGGATCTGTGCCAATTAGTCTGACTTCGAATAATAATAAGGCTGGCTTCGAATAATAGGTGTAAAATTCTTTCATAATTGTATTGTCGGGACCGAAATTTTACTTCGAAAAGTAGGAGGCATTTGGATAATGCATTTCGAATAATACGCTCGTATTTGCATTGATTTATATAGCCATAAAAACAGGACTGCCGATCTACTTCGGATAATGCCAGGTATTCGAATAAAGGGTTGTCGAATAACCGGGGTCGGACTGTACAAACAACTTCTTCTCAGAAATGACTGGGCCAAATGAGATGAAATTTCCTGGGATGTTCCTAGCATGAAGGTCTACTACAATTGATCAAATGGTTCTGCTCAATCAATTGAACATCTTGGTCAGGAGAGCTAAACATAAATTTTTGAAATGAAATCTTTAAGAATTTTCTCCTGAAGGTGCAAGGCCTAGAGCTTAGATATTATATATGTAATATCATCTACTGAAACTCTGCAAAATTTGTTCACATTATAGCGCTGGGGGCAAAATTGGTCCCGCCCTGGGGGTCATTGATTTTCATTAAAAACATACAGTAAAATCTTAAAAAATCTTCTTGAAAAAAAAAAAAAAAAAAAAAAAATGAGCTAGAGCTTAGATACTTTGCAATGAACAATCTTCTAGTGAATGTCTACCAAGTTTGTTCAAATAAAAGTCCTTGGGTCAAAATCAGCCCCATTCTGGGGGTCTTTGATTTTCATTATAATTATACATATAGTAAAATCTTAAAAACAAAAATTCTTGTAAAAAACCGAAAGAAGTAGAACTTAGATATTTGGCATGTAACAGCTTCTGGTAAATTTCTACCAAGCTTGTTCAAAGAAAAACCCTAGGCTCAAAATTGACCCGCCCCGGGTGTCTTTGGTTTTCATTATATACATAAAGTAGAAAATTAAAAAATCTTCTTTTAAAAAAACCTAAGAACTAGAGCTAAGATATTTAGCATGAAACATCTTCAAATGGGTGTCTACCAAGTTTGTTTAAATAAAAGCCCTAGGGGTCATTGATTTCCGTTATTTGTATATGTCTGGCTTAATTAGCTCCTTTTAATAAGATTGACTACTGTTTTAAACCAAATATCCTGGAAATTGGTCAATAAGATTGAAATGATGATTTCAAGGTCAAGTTTGAATATGGATCACCTGGGGTCAAGAACTTACAGCCTAAATATTGGAAAACCATGTTTACACTCTAGGGGCTACTGTTCCAGACAAAATATCCTGGAAATTGGTCAGAATGGTTGTTATGATGATTGCCAGATCAAGTTTTAATATGGGTCACTTGTATTCAGAAACTAGGTCACTCAGCCCTTATATGGAAAAACCTTGTTTACTCCTTAGAAGTCACTGTTGTGGTCCAAATAACCTGAAAATTGGTCAGAAAGGTTGTTTTGGTGATTTCTAGGTGAAGTTTAAATATGGGTCATCTTTGTTCAAAAACTAGGTCACACAGTCCTAATAAGATGGGATTGAGTCTTCACAATCAGGTGAGCAATATAAGGGCCATCATGGCCCTCTTGTTTTTGAAAGAACAATGTTAAAGAACAGGAAATTGATAAATGATATTTTATAAAGTATCAAGGTTGAACGGCACGATATGGCCTGTTATGTGTTGACGTGCCGCTGAAATCCAAACAAACAATCAAACATCAAGGTTGATAGGGTTTTATTGTGTCTATATCACTTACTCTATGTTATTGTCACTACCTCGCATAAGATACAAAAAATGTGTGCATTTCAATTTATCTCTACCTGAAAGGAATTCATTTTAGTAACCGACTTATGTTTTTCACCCATGACAAATATTGATATTAATGCTATGTTATACACCCTTGACAAATATTGATAAAAGAGCATTAATTTTCTTTACAGATTCATATCCTGGTGCAGCATTGCTATCAAATTTAAATCTATTTTACACTGATCATTCAGGCATTACATGTTATAATTTATTCTCATATAAACTGGTTGAGAGATTGATATAGAAATAAAAATTTCTCTTTAATGAACTGATTTAAGAAACTCACTTAAACTTAGGTTTTGTCCATTTGAAATTAATTTTGCATGATGTCACATGAAATGTAAAATCTTCCTCAATATCTTTCCTTACAAAATAAAACTCAGGCTACTTTCTATGCAATTCTGTCAGTGACATTGTTTTTCAAGATTGAAAAAAAAAAATATTTATTTATAGTCATATTTGCTAAATTTGATAGAACTATTATCTTTTAAAGGGATGTTCACTCTAAAATGACTTTTCTTGAAGTTTCAGCATGAATTTCTGTTTAAATTTAATATATTTTGGGTTTGAAGCGTAAATATATCTATATACGTTGAACAAAATTAAGACGCAAATAGAATCACCAAATAGTTTAAGAGCAGGTCAGGTGACTTGAACAAACCCTTGAAGTTACAATTACAGATATTGTGGATATTGTATGATTGAAAGAATACTAAGTCATTCGTTTGACATGTTCTTTAATGTTTCCAGTGTTCACTTTGATAACTATTGTGAAATGCAAGCGCTCTAACCTGACCCACGCGGGTCAATTTAGGAAGGCACCATTTTATTCTTTAGATGGATGAAAGTTTTGTCATTTGACTGTCTTAATATATTCATTTTGAGGGCATTTACAGAATAAGGAATGAAAAATTCAAAGCTAGGAAATGAAAATTTTGCCTGTGCCTCCCTTTAATATGAAATATCTGGATAAAAAGTGATCCCTCTGAAGCATTTAAAACAGCAAAATTACATGAAAATTGCAGACTTGGTTTGTTTTAGTCTATACATGAGGGCTAGAAGACTAGCTTGTATTGTAAGTTTTCAGTTGAAATATTATCACTAAATAATCACAGATTTTCTTGTTGTTATATTTCAGATCAGGTTATCTACCCAGGTAAAGTGCTTGATGCAGACTGTTTTAGGATAGGAAGTATTGGATACCTGTTCCCCAATGATGTGAGGCATTTATTGAAGTGTATTAAAGATGTCTGCAAAGAAATGAACATAACCTTACCTATAAAAGAATAATAAATTTGAGAATTTACTGTAGCTTGTGTATTATCAGATAAAGATTATCAATGCAATAACTAATATATGTTGATAGTCCTTTTAATAGTTTAAGAGCATATAAATATAGTTTGGAATGTTAAGTATTTCTGTTAAGTATTAGTTAATGATGAGTATTACTTAAAGTTGTACAAATTCTGTGTCTTGATATTTTGATGAATATTAGAAAATTACATTAAACTTGAGCTATTTAGAAAATGTTAGTAAAGCAAAGTCATTGCTATTTTGACACAATCTGATGGTTATATTACTGTAGATTTCTAACTGTGTTGTAAAATTCTCTCTTAAATAATAAGTAAACATGCAGAGAATTTTAATTTAGAAAAAAGGCACACTATACTTAAACCTAGAGAAATCTTTGTTTTGTACAAAATGTAATCTTATATTTCAATCTCATTGATTTATTGTATTCTTATAATTACATGTATGATAACTGGTATTTCTACAGCTATGTAGATAACATAGTGAAGCCTTGTATATAATTATTATTGTGATATTGTTAGTGATTATGTGATAAAAATTATGTATTTAATTTTAAATTGTTGCTCAACTTTGGGTGACAGTTTTATATAGATATATTTTCATTGACCAAATGAACATGTATCAAAAGTTTGGTTAGATGAATTAATCAATGAATGTTTGATTTAATGAATTGAATGCATGAGAGTCTACAATATAATATTTGAATTCAGGGTATTATTGTTTTATGTTTGGTGTTTTGTATTTTTAATGCTTCACTACATGCTTTTTTCAAGGATCTAAATGTTGTCATTTGTTATAATTTAGTCTTTCCAACTTTTAGTAATGTGTTCTCTGATAGCATCATCATTAAAAAAAATTTATAGACCAATATCTTAGATAATTTGGTATGTAGGTATCTTTATTGACCGCTACTCTTTTTTGAGGTTTGTGGTCAGTAGGGTCAAGGTCACTTAATTTTTTGTGCTGATATCTGAGATATTTGGTATGTGAATTTGGTATGTGTTTACTATTCATTGATATGTATATTGTGCAGTTTGAAGTCAAAGGTGAAGGTCACTGAGGTCAAAGATAGATTTTTTTTTTACTTTTTTGTAGTTTTGCAATGCTTTTTATCTGTCATTAGGGACACTCACCTGGCGGTATGAAAATGAGATTTAAATCTGCTGCCTTCTATCTATTTTTTTGTTTATTTACTTTATCTCCACAATTGCCTTCTTGATCTTCATGACAACAACCCAGGAATAAATGTAACCATGTTACATATATCATTGTTATTTTTGTTTCTATGTTGATCTGCTAGTGTGACCAGATGCATATATTACCGTAAGCCTGGGGACAATTGGTAAAGGAATTTATAAGAAAATTTTGTTACATCAAACTTCATCAGTGTGCTATCACTCAATATTTTATGTAATTTCTTAACTATGTTGTGTTATTTATATAATAAGTTATGATCCGATTATAGTATTATCTTGGACAGAAAGGGAAAAATATTTTACAATACAGTTGTAAACAAATACATGTGTATCACTTTAAACATGTACTAGTAACATTTTCTGTTATTTGTTAAGCAGTGATTGTTTGGTAACAGATGCTTGCAATATTTCATATTTTACAGAAACAATGTAATGCTACAGATTCTTCAGAAGTAATTACATACATTCTTCTTATACATTCACTTTTTGCTTATATTTTATAATAAAACAGGTTTCTTTTATTTACACTCCACGGCTTGCATTAATTTGTATTTATTATACCCCCACCACAAAATGGGGGGGGGGGGGGGCTATAATGGATTCGCTTTGTCGCGTCCGTCCGTCCATCGGTCGGTTCATCTCCATTTTCGTGTCTGCTCTATAGATCCTTTACCAATTAAAGGGTTCTCTTCAAACTTGGCTCAAATGTTCACCTCAACAAGGGGATGTGCAGAACCCATGTTACCTATGTGTCAGCTCAAGGTCACATTTGAAGATCAAATATCAAACACAATCAAATATTAGACAGTATGTCGTGTCCACTCTGTAAGTCCTACACTAATTGAAAGATATTCTTCAAACT
The DNA here is from genome assembly GCF_026571515.1 of Ruditapes philippinarum. Lineage (NCBI taxonomy): Eukaryota > Metazoa > Mollusca > Bivalvia > Venerida > Veneridae > Ruditapes > Ruditapes philippinarum. The sequence continues at coordinate 245,192 of NW_026857848.1, read as the reverse complement.
TGGCTCAAATGTTCATCCAACAAGGGGATGTGCAGAACCCATGTTGCCCATGTGTCAGCTGAAGGTCAAGGTCACAATTGAAGGTCAAATATCAAACACAATAAAATATAAGACAGTATGTTGTGTCCGCTCTGTAAGTCCTACAATAATTGAATGAAAGATTTTCTTCAAACTTGGCTCAAATGTTCATCTCAACAAGGAGATGTGCAGAACCCATGTTGCCCATGTGTCAGCTCAAGGTCAAGGTCACAATTGAAGAGCAAATGTCAAACAATCAAATATTACAAAGTATGTCATGTCCACTCTGTAAGTTCTACACGAATTGAAGGTTTTCTTCAAACTTTGCTCAAATGTTCACCTCAACAAGGGGATGTGCAGAACCCATGTTGCCCATGTGTCAGCTCAAGGTCAAAGTCACAATTGAAGGTCAAATATCAAACAATCAAATATAAGACAGTATGTTGCGTCCGCTCTGTAAGTCCTACACTAATTGAAGGATTTTCTTTAAACTTGGCTCAAATGTTCACCTTAACAAGGGGATGTGCAGAACCCATGTTGCCTATGTGTCAGGTCAAGGTCACAATTGAAGGTCAAATATCAAACAATCAAATATTACACAATATGTCGTGACTGCTCTGTAAGTCCTACACTAATTGAAAGATTTTCTTTAATCTTGGCTCAAATGTTCACCTCAACAAGGTAATGTGCAGAACCCATGTCACCCTTTTGCCGGCTTAAGGTCAAGGTCACACTTGAAGGTAAAAAATTGACTTTTTAAATTTAAACATGTATTAAAATTTGAATATTTATGAAACTAGAAAAGGTATTTGCTTGAAACTTAAAATACATATGAAGTGTCACAATTAAGATATTTTGGTCAAGTTTCATATATCTGTATTGCATTTTAACAAAGTTATGCCCCTTTTTAAGTTTTCAAATTTACATACAGTCAAATATTAGACAATATGCTGTGATCACTCTATAAATCCCATACTTATGGAAGAATTTTCTTCAAACTTTACTCAAATGTTCACCTCAACAAGGTTATGTGCAGAATCAATGTCACCTTTGTGCAGGCTAAAGGTCAAGGTCACACTTGAAGGTAAAAAATTGACTTAGAAAATGTTCTTAAATTTTCACATGTACTTAAATATTTCTGAAAGTAGAAAAGGTATTTGCTTGAAACTTGAAAGATATATGAGGTGTCACAAATAAGTTATGCAGGTTAAGTTTCATAACTCTGTATTGCATTTTGACAAAGTTATGCCCCTTTTTAGCTCGACTTTTCTATGAAAAGGGGAGCTATCCTACTCGCCCCGGCGTCGGCGTCGGCGTCACACCTTGGTTAAGTTTTTCGTACCACCCCACTTTATTTCAGAAGTATTACAAGTATGGCTTTGAAACTTACCATACTTGTTCACCATCATAACCTCCATCTACAGACAAGAGTACATAACTCTGTCAAGGTTTTTGACAGAATTATGGCCCTTTTTTGACTTAGAAAGTGTATTGAGCTTGGTTAAGTTTTTTGTACCACCTCACTTTATTTCAAAACCATTGGAGGTATTGCTTTGAAACTGACCATACTTGTTTACCATCACGACCTTCATCAACAGACAAGAGGACATAACTCTGTCAAGGTTTTTGACAGAATTATGCCCCTTTTTGACTTAGAAAATACATTGAATTATGGGTAAAATCCACTTATTGCCTTAACCCTTTGAGATATTGCTTTGAAACTTTTAATGCTATTTCACATCATTACCCCATCTGTACGCAAGAGAAGGTAACTCTGTCAAGGATTTGTTTTAAAAATTAAGGCCTTTTATCGACTTAGAATCTTGGTTAAGTTTTTAGTACCAGTCCACTTTTGACTGAACTGTTTGAGATATTAATTTGAAAGTTGGAATACTTGTTTACAATCATGATTCCCAAACATGTCCAGGAGAAGGTAATTCTGTCAAAGATTTTATTTGAATTATGGCCCTTAACTGTCAATGTTTTGTATTATAGGCAAGCACTAAAAAACTTAAAAAATCTAAAAAAATTCATTCCTATCCACTTGTTCACTTTACCATAAATTATGTCATATAAACATTGCTGTAATATTCAAGGGTATCAAACAACTAGTTCACTTTAAAAATACAGAGATTCTTGTATTGCCTTTTACTGCAAAAACTTTTTTTATTGGCAAGCAATAAAAAAGTCGAGCGCGCTGTCTTACGGACAGCTCTTGTTAAGTCTTTAGATTTACATACAATCAATACTAGACAATGTCGTGTCCGCTCTATAAATTCTAAACTTTACTCAATTGTTCACACCACTGGGTAATGTGCAGAATCCATCCTACCCTTGTGCCAGCTTAAGGTCAAGGCCACACTTGAAGGTCAAAAATTGACTTATAAAATGTTTAGTACATTGGGAAAATGAAAGGTTATTTGTAACTGTTTCGAACATGATTTGATAATAAATATCTATACTATTGCCTGTACAATTAGTCTTTTTTTCACCAGAGATAATTTCTTTTTATTTATTTGTGCCACTAAAGTTATTCCCTTAACCACCTTTCCAAGTTGTCTTCTGTCAAGGACATTGGTGGGGGTATGAATTGCATTCAGTGATAGCTTTAGTTTATTAGCTCACCTGTCACAAAGTGACTGTAAACTTTTACTTTAAATGACATCTCCTCATAAACCACTAAGCCAATTTCATCCAAACTTCACAGGAATGTTCCTTTGGTGGTCACCTTTTAAAATTGTTCAAAGAATTTAATTCCATGCAGAACTCTGGTTGCCATGGCAACCGAAAGAAAAAACTTTAAATATCTTCTTTGAAAAAACCATAAGAGCTAGGGCTTAGATATTTGGCATGAAACATCTTCTAGTGAGTGTCTACCAAGTTTGTTCAAATAAAAGCCCTAGGGTCAAAATTGGCCCCGCCCCGGGGGGTCATTGATTTTCCCTATATGCATATAGTAAAAACTTAAAAAATATTCTTTTAAAGAACCCAAAGAGGTAGAGCTAAGATATTTAGCATGAAACATGTTCTAATGGGTGTCTACCAAGTTTGTTCAAATAAAAGCCCTGGGGTCAAAATTGACCCCGCCCCGGGGGGTCATTGATTTTCCTTATATGCATATAGTAAAAACTTAAGAAATCTTCTTTTAAAGAACTGAAAGAGCTATGGCTAAGATATTGAGCATCAAACATGTTCTAATGGGTGTCTACCAAGTTTGTTCAAATAAAAGCCCTGGGGTCAAAATTGGCCCCGCCCAAGGGGGTCATTGATTTTTCCTATATGCATATAGTAAAAACTTAAAAAATCTTCTTTTAAAGAACAAAAAGAGTTAGAGCTAAGATATTTTGCATGAAACATGTTCTTATAAGTGTCTACCAAGTTTGTTCAAATAAAAGCCCTGGGGTCAAAATTGGCCCCGCCCTGAGGGGTCATTGATTTTCCCAATATGCATATAGTAAAAACTTAAAAAATCTTCTTTTAAAGAACTCAAAGAGCTATGGCTAAGATATTTAGCATCAAACCTGTTCTAATAGGTGTCTACCAAGTTTGTTCAAATAAGAGCCCGGGGGCCATTGATTTTCCTTACTTCAAAAATCTTCTTTGAAAAAACCCAAATAGCTAGAGTTAAGATATTAAGCATGAAACATCTTTTAGTGGGTGTCTACAAAGTTTGTTCAAATAAAAGACCTGGGTCAAAATTGGCCCCGCCCCGGGGGATTGATTTTCTTTAAATGTGTATAGCAAAAACTTAAAATCTTCTTTAAAAAAACCCAAATAGCTAGAGTTTAGATATTAAGCATGAAACATCTTCTAGTAAGTGTCTAAAAAGTTTGTTCAAATAAAAGCCCTGGGGTCAAAACTGGCCAGGCCCCAGGGGTGTCATTGTTTTTAACTATATGTGTATAGTAAAAACTTTAAAAAAATCTTCTTTTAAAAAGCCCAATGAGCAAGAGGTTAGATGTTTAGCATGAAACATCTTTCTTATGGGTGTCTACCAAGTTTGTGCAAATAAAAGCCCTTGGGTTAAATTGGCCCTGCAACGTTGGGGGTGGGGGTTGTTGGGGCCTATATACAGGTGAGCGACCTCAGGGCCATCATGGCCCTCTTGTTCTTAATTACTTCTGTTTAGTATATAAAAATTGGCTCAGTTTGTTTACATTATGCAGTAGTTTAAAGTACAAGAATTAATGGTCTTTTCTATTTTATAATGTGTTTTTATCACTTTGTCATGTTTGATAACATAAGCATCTTTGGGTTCACTTCACTGGGTTAATTTGTCATTCACTTCATAGGGTTTATATGTCATTCACCTCACTTGGTTTATATGTCATTCACTTCACATGGTTCATGTGTCCTGAATTCTCTGGGTTATGTGTCATGAACTTCACTGGGTTAATGTGTCATATTGATACATGTATATCATTTTGACTATGATACAATAAGAAAAATATATAAAATGAATGTTTTATATACATAATTATTATATAATTATGCTCCCCTAAGGGTGAGCATATAGTCACCGCTTTGTATGTCCGTTTTTTTGTCTGGGAAATAACTTTGAAACAACAAGAGGTATCAACATGAAACTTTGTAGGTAGATAGATCTCAATGAGTAGGTGTGCAGTTCACAAGAACCTTAACTCTGCCGTGCCAAATTTTTTAATTATTGCCCTTTTTGTTTATTTGTACACTTTGAACTTTGTCTTGGACATAACTCTAAAAATATAAGAGTTATCAACATGAAACTATGTAGGTAGATAGATCTCATTGAGTAGAATTGCATTGTTAAAGAACCATAACTCTGTCTTGCCTAATTTTGGAGTTATTGCCCTTTGTTCATTTTGACACTTTGAACTTTGTCCGGGACATTACTCTAAAATTATATTATAAGAGATATCAACATGAAACTTTGTAGGTAGATAGGTCACATTGGGTAGAAGTACAGTGCTTAAAAACCATAACTCTGCCTTGACTTATTTTGAAGTTATTGTCCTTTGTTTATTTTTACTTTTTAACTTTTGTTCGGGACATTACTCTAAAACTATTAGAGATGTCAGCATGTAACTTTGTAGGTAGATAGATCTCATTGTATTGATTTGCAACGCTAAAGAACCTAAACCATGTAAACACAGCCTTGTCTAATTTTGGAGTTATTGCCCATTGTTCATTTTTACACTTTGAATTTTAACCGGGACATAACTCTGAAACTATAAAAGATATTATCACGAAACTTTATAGATAGATAGATCTCATTGAATAGAAGTGCAGTGCAAAAAATCATATCGCTGCCTTGCCTAATTTTTGAGTTTTTGCCCTTTGTTTATTTTTTTATACTTTCCTGTGTCCAAAACCTTTTCGGGGAGCATCACCTGGTTCAACCGGATCTTGTTTTCATATTGTTGTTTTCTACAAATATATCTTTTTTCTCTTTGATGTTTTCTACTGTAAACTTTTACTTAAAACGACATCTTCTCATACACCAATAAGCCAATTTCATCCAAACTTCACAGGAATGTTCCTTTGGTAGTTAACTTCAAAAATTGTTCAAAGAATTTAATACCAAGCAGAACTCTGAGCAGAAAGAAAAAACTTAAAATATCTTCTTTTAAAGACCAAAAGAGCAAGAGCTTAAATATTTGGCATGAAACATCATCTAATCAGTGTCTACCATGTTTATTCAAATAAATGCCCTTGGGTCAAAATTTGCCTGCGGCAGGGGGGGGGGGGGGGGCATGATATTCTTTATTTGTATATAGTAAAATCTAAAAAATCCTTTTTTAAAAAACCCAAATAACTAGAGCATAGATATTTAGCATGAAACATCTTCTAGTGGGTGTCTACCAAGTTTGTTCAATGAAAGCTCTCGAGGTAAAAATTGGCCCCGCCCCAGGGGGTCATTGATTTTTGTGTTGCCTCTATGGAGTAGTGGCGACATATAAGGATCACTTCTCCGTCGTCTGTCTGTCTGTCCGTCCGTCTGTCACAAAACTTGTCCGGACTACTCCTCATAAACTACTGGTGCCATTTCATCCAAACTTTACAGGAATGATCAGTACCAAGTGTAGTTGTGCATATTGTCAGCATTTTCAGGTTCAATGATTTTTGTCAGAGTTATGGCCCTTTAATTATTTTTAATTTTACAGTTTGTCCGGACTACTTCTCTTATACCACAAATGCAATTTCAATGAAACTTTACAGGATTGATCTGTTGCTCAAGTCCTTGCGCATATTGCATGGGTTTTCCGGTTGAATGATTTTTGGCTGAGTTATGGCCCTTTGATAAAAAGGTGTTTTTTTCTGTGTGTTGCCAGATACACAAAAGCTTGTCCGGACTACTCCTCATAAACTACTGGTGCAATTTCATCCAAGCTTTACAGGAATGATCAGTACCAAGTCTAGTTGTGCACTGTCTGTCTGTCTGTCCGTCTGTCACAAAATTTGTCCCAACATGAAATTGGCCATCATGAGGCGACACGTGATTACTGATCGCTCTTGTCCTTATATGTTACTATGTATATAGTAAAAACTTTAAAAAATCTTCTTTTGAAAAACCAAAATAGCTAGCGCTTAGCTATTAAGCATTAAACATCTTATAGTGGGTGTCTACCAAGTTTGTTTTAAATAAAAGCCCTTGGGTAAAAATTGGCCCCGCCCCAGGGGCTCATTGATTTTCCTGATTTGTATATAGTTAAAGCTTTAAAAAATCTTCTTTTAAAAAACAAAAATACCTAGAGCTTAGATAGTTAGCATGAAACATCTTCAAGGGGATGTCTACCAAGTTTGTTCAAATACAAGCCCTTGGGTAAAAATTGGCCCCGCCCCAGGGGGTCATTGTTTTTCACTTTATGTATATGATAAAAACTTTTAAAAAATCTTCTTTTAAAACCCTAAAGAGCTAGAGCAAAGATATTAAGCATGAAACATCTTCTAATGGGTGTCTACCAAGTGTGTTCAAATAAGGGCCCTTGGGGTTAAAATTGGTCTGGCCCCGGGGGTCTTTTACTCTTGTTATAGAAATGTGTTGAAATCTACATATAAACCAGACAAACTGACAGAGCAAATTTTACCATTAATCTTTGTACTTGGTAGAAATATGATTGTGAAATTAATAATTCAGCCATTTTTTTTTTTATGTGAAACCTTAAAAATGTCACATAGATTGTGATCATTAAGTGTTTTTTTAAAGCTCATTAAAAAATATTTTATGTTTGATTTTTTTTAAGTGTTTACTCATTCTGAATGTATACAAAATGATTGAAAACCACAATACAGTCAATCAGATTGTAAACATTAAATATTGCTCAAAGAAACATTTAGATTTTCTATCACTACTGAATTTAAACCATAACTTGATGAAATAGAAAGTGATAAGCCTTTGGTAATAAGCTATGAGTATAGTCAGATTATCCTGCATATTCCTGCAGTTTGGCCAGGCTCTACACTGTAACTTATTTTTTTTAGTCCCCTACCGGTTTACCGAAGGGGACTTTAGGTTTACCCTCCGTCCGTCTGTCTGTCCGTCCGTCCGTCAGTCCGTCCGCCCACAAAACTGGATCCTGCGATAATGCAAAAAGTACTGAAAATATTTTAATGAAACTTGATATATGGATAGATGGCAGTATGGAGATTATGCACGTTTTTTTCTTTTCTTCCTATGTTAAAAATTCTGGTTGCTATGGCAACAAATAGACTGAAAATATGGCAAATTTTACACATAACCTGGATCCCACGATAACGCAAAAGTACTGAAAATATTTTTATGAAACTTGATATATGGATAGATGGCAGTATGGAGATTATGCACGTCTTTTTCTTTCCTTCCTATGTTGAAAATTCTGGTTGCTATGGCAACAAATAGACTGAAAATATGGCAAATTTTACACATAACCTGGATCCAGTGATAACACAAAAAGTACTGAAAATATGTTTATGAAACTTGACATATGGGTAGATGGCAGTATAGAAATTATGCACATTCTTTTCTTATCTTCCTATGTTGAAAATTCTGGTTGCTATGGCAACAAATAGACTGAATTTCAAGATTTCTGATTCTAGTTTTTAAGTTTTTTCACTATAAGTTCTTTATTTCTTAAGGTATTTTCTTCAAACTTTAAATATAAATTGCTTGTCATCAACCACATCATATGTGACAAGGTTTACAACTCTAGCACAAAATTTATCAGAATTACCTCCCTTGAACTTAAAATTTTCATGAAAAAAAAACATTGTTTTTTTAATAACTTATTTTTCTGAATGTATCTACTTCAAACTTCATATAAATGTTTCTTATTATCACTCAACATTTGTGAGTGTTCAATACTCTAGCAAGACTATTTCCAGAATTATGCCCCTTTTGAACTTAGACTTTTTTTTGAGAAATTGGTAATTTTTACTCCAACTAGCTTCTTCAATCATGATAGGATTTTAAAAATGTTATATTTTGATAACAGGGATGTTTGAAAAATAACTTTTAGAGTGTCCTTCAGTCCGTCTGTCTGTACATAAAAACTGTTTCCTGTGATCACTTTTAAAGAACTTTTTCAACAAATTTACTTAAAATAGGAACCTAAGTGAATGGCCAATGGCCCTTCAGAATGTTGCTTGGGCTCTTACCAGTAGGGGACTTATGGATTGCTTGCAATACTATGATAATTGCTTGTTGTATTTTGATATTAAAATCCTTTGAACTTTGAATTGAGCATCCAAATTTGGAGCTTCAAATTCAAAGCTTGTAATATCTATTAGACAAATTCCACAAGTTATGGTTTAAACATTGTTGATGTGTTTTAATAACAAACCGATGTGAAGTTAATTAAATATGCAATTATGGTTTTGCCTTTAACAGGAATAATTATCAATTGATCTTGTAAATGATCATCATGAATACATCTACATGTAAGGTAATATTTTAGGGATAATTGTGCGTTTGGTTGTATACTTACATATAGGTGTATTATAACATTTTGTACAATATATTTGATAAATTAGTGAACTGAAACACTGTTTATTTGTCATTTATCAGTGTTGAACACTAGTTACAGGCATGAACCAGTATCTAATTGCAAGGCTGACTGATCAGCTACTTATGCTCCTCTATAATAGCCGCTTGTCTGTCTTTGCGTCCGTCTATTACACTGTTGTGCGGAGAATTGAAAATTATTGAAGGAATTTTATTTAAACTTAACAAAAATTGAGACCATTGAGAGGAAGCGCAATGCTACCTTGCTGAATCTTTAAATATCTCCCTTAAGTTAAAAATGCTGTTTATGTAGCATTTTCCTTAAAATTCAAAGAGAAGATAACTCTGGAAATAAAGATACTAGAGTTATGAACCTCGTCATGCATGATGTGAATAATTGTCAAGGATCAATAATTTTAAGTCTTTAGTAGATAACATCAGTACCAAAAAGATAAAGTAACTTCAGTTTTCAAATAAATTTTAAACTCAAATGAAGACAGTATGGTGCTAGCTTAATGCAAATGGACCTTAGATGATGTCAAGAAACATACATTAAAGGAATAATAAGATAAAAATTTAAGTTCAAGAGGGAGATAATTCTAGAAATTTTGAGACTAAAGAGTTGTAAGGGGGGTATACTTGAATCAGCTTGTCTGTCCGTCCCTCCGGCCGGCCGGCCGTCCGTCAGTCGGTTTTTTCTTGTCCGCCCAATAACTTAAGATTCCTTTGACCCTTAGTCTTCATATTTGGCATGGAGGTTAGTCATGATAAGTAGATGACCCCTATTGATTTTGAGGTCACCAGGTCAAAGGTCAAGATCACAGGGGCCTTGACTTCAAAAAGCTTGTCTGCCCAATAACTTAAGATTCCTTTGACCCATAGTCTTCATATTTGGCATGGAGGTTAGTCATGATTAGTAGATGACCCCTATTGACTTTGAGGTCACCAGGTCAAAGGTCAAGATCACAGGGGCCTTGACTTCAAAAAGCTTGTCCGCCCTATAACTTAAGATTCCTTTGACCCACAGTCTTCATATTTGGCATGGAGACTAGTCATGATTAGATGACCCCTATTGTTTTTGAGGTCACCAGGTCAAAGGTCAAAGTCACAGGGGCCTTGACTTCAAAAAGCTTGTCTGCCCAATAACTTAAGATTCCTTTGACCCACAGTCTTCATATTTGGAATGGAGGTTAGTCATGATTAGTAAATGACCTCTATTGATTTTGAGGTCACCAGGTCAAAGGTCAAGGTCACAGGGACTTTGACTTCACAAAGTTTATCTGCCCAATAACTTTAGATTCCTTTGACCCACAGTCTTCATATTTGGCATGGATGTTGATCATGATTAGTAGATGACTTTTGATTTTGAGGTCACTAGATCAAAGGTCAAGGTCATAGGAACTTTGACTTTAAAAAGTTTGTCCACCCATTAACTTAAGATTCCTTTGACCCACAGTCTTCATATTTGGCATGGATGTTGATCATGACTATAAGGTTACCCCTTTTGATTTTGAGGTCACTGGGTCAAAGGTCAAGGTCACACGGACCTTGACAAAAAAGAAGCTTTTCTTCCCAATTGCTAAAGAATGTCCTGTCCGCAATGTATTGATTTTAACATTTTCACATTTGAAGCATGTAGAATACATAACTTAGCAATGCACTGGCTTAGTTACCTCAGATTTGGTAGGGGGTTGTCCTTGAGCTCTAAATGGCCACTGTTGATTCTGACAAAAGTGGTATGCGGGGGTATTCACGCCATGATTGTGGCAGTTCTAGTTATGATAAGTAACATTTATTTCACATATGAAATCTAACCAATGAATTTTCAGCGTTTGAACCACTTGATGTTCCAATAGATCTCATTATTGGTTGAAATCTTATTAATTCAGTTTCGTTTCTATTTCCAGAGCCAAAACATTCATATCAAATGAGCCGCGCCACGACTAAACCAACATAATGGGTTTGCGACCAGCATGGATCAAGACCAGCCTGTGCTTCCGCGCAGTCTGATCAGGATCCATGCTGTTCGCTATCAGTTTCTTTACTTGTTATAGGGTCTGTAAGCGGACAGCATGGATCCTGATCAGACGGCGCCGACGCAAAGGCTGGTCTGGATCCATGTTGGTCGCAAATCCATTATGTTGGTTTTGTCGTGACGCGGCTCAAATGCATATCATACCAAATATTGCAAGTTGTAATTTTCAAAAAATATATGAAACTAGTCAGGTACGGGGGTGTAAGACTGGCATGGGCGACATCTCTGCATTTCTGCAAAACATAAAATCCGGCCGAGACAATTTTTTTGCAGATTTATCCCAAGATGTCACCCCAGCCAGTGTTACATCCTAGTAACCAACTAGTTTCATATACATGTACTATAACTATTTAATATACTGAGCGTTATAGCGCAACAGGGTTTGGAATTTCTAAATGTCTTACATGTTGTAAGATCGAGACCACGTAGGCCCATGTTTTTTTTCTTCTTAACATTATTTAAGCTATTGTTTTTATGGTGTTCGTTTTGTTTATGTTTTGCATTTTGGTCAAGTCTATTTTTTTAAGTAACATTGTTTCAGAATCAATATTAAACATTCATTCGGAGTAAAATAAATAAATGTCATTTCAATTCTGTAAAACACAGTACAAAGAGACAAAACAGTGTTTCAAAGTTGCTTTATATCCATGCAGACAATTTTGCATGCACTTGGCCATTTCCATTAAAATATACTGCGGAAATAAAGAGTAGTTCTAAAACAATGAAAACATTAAGGATCGAATCATAGACCTCTCGTGTACAAGGCAATCACTTAATTCATGTTAATTATCGTAAACAGAAACAAAGTAGGATCGAATTTTTAAATGAGTGCTATACTGTATTCAAAATTGAGAGACCAAGAAAACAAGATATGTTTGTAAAACATGTATGCCCCCTGTCGGCAGCCAATTAGTCATGTGATATGCATGACTTCTGACCCAGTGAACAAACAATTAATAAGGGTTATCTAGTATCTACTGGTCATGACTAGTCACAAGGTAATAATTATTGTGACCCTATAGGTTGTGTGCAGCAATTTAAGTTATTACAAATCTTACCAAATAATATATGCATAAATTTTATGAATCATGTAGGCCTCATTAATGACAGCCAAGTTGTTATATTACATAAGACCTTCAAATGTGTATACCAAAAGCATTTTTAGTTTAATATAAAAATATCAACCAAGGCAACTTGAGTAGTTGAGTTATTGGTCAGAAACTGTCATTAAGTACAAGGTCAATATGACATTGACCCCTTGACCCCATAATCAATAGGGGTCATCTACAGGTCATGACCAATCATCCTACAAAGTTTGAAGTTCCTAGGCATAAGCGTTCTTTAGTTATTGATCGGAAACCGTTTTTACCTACAAGGTCAATGTGACCTTTACCTTGGACCCCTTGACCCCAAAATTAATAGGGGTCATCTGCTGGCAATGACCAATCATCATAGCAAGTATGAAGTTCCTAGGCCTAAGCGTTCTTTAGATATTGATTGGAAACTGTTTTTACCAACAAGGTCAATGTGACCTTGACCTTTGACCCCTTGACCCAAAAATCAATGAGTCATTTGCTGGTCATGACCAATCATCATACCAAGTTTTAAGTTTCTAAGCCTAAGCGTTCTCTAGTTATTGATCGGAAACCGTTTTTACCTACTAGGTCAATGTGACCTTGACCTTTGACCCAAAATCAATAGGGGTCATCTGCTGGTCATGACCAACCACCATGACAAGTGGTTTCTAGACCTAAGGGTTCTTTAGCTATTGATCAGAAACCGTTTTTACTTACAAGGTCAATGTGACCTTGACCTTTGACCCCTTGACCCCAAAATCAATAGAAGCCATCTACTGGCCATCTACTGATCATGACCAATCACCATACCAAGTTTGAAGTTCCTAGGCCTAAGGGTTCTTTAGTTATTGATCGGAAACCGTTTTTGCTTACAAAGTAAATGTGACCTTGACCTTTGACCCCTTGACCCCAAAATCAATAGGGGTCATCTACTGATCATGACCAATCACCATACCAAGTTTGAAGTTCCTGGGCCTTAGGGTTCTTTAGTTATTGATCGGAAACCGTTTTTGCTTTCAAGGTCAATGTGACCTTGACCTTTGACCCCTTGACACCAAAATCATTAGGGTCATCTACTGATCATGACCAATCACCATACCAAGTTTGAAGTTCCTAGGCCTAAGGGTTCTTTAGTTATTAATCGGAACCGTTTTTGCTTACAAGGTCAATGTGACCTTGACCTTTGACCCCTTGACCCCAAAATCAAAAGGGGTCATCTACTGATCATGACCAATCACCATACCAAGTTTGAAGTATCTAGACCTAAGGGTTCTTTAGTTATCACTCGGAAACCATTTGGTCTACGGACCGACGGACCGACAAGTGCAAAGCAATATACCCCCTCTTCTTCGAGGTGGGGCATAATCAGACTATAATCTGTCTCATGTTTTTAAATTTTGTTTTGTAAATATGCGAACTGGAATATATATTTTGAATAAACTTGAAACCTAGTAAGTCAAATATTCAAATTTGTGTTTGGGATTAATTCAACAAACCAAAAATAGCAAAAATAAAACAATCAGAATTTATTGCCAGATAAATCTTCATTTCTGTTTAACATATTTAAATACATGTACAAGATAAAACAAAACAAAAGCAAATATTAGGAAACATTATGCTTAAAACACTCTGTATGGGACTTAAAACATCTGAAAACTTCAATCTAGCAACATGCATGTATCAAACATTACAGATACAAATGATTATATACATGAAAATGTAAAATGAGCCGTGTCACGACAAAACCAACATAATGGGTTTGCGACCAGCATGGATCCAGACCAGCCTGCGCATTCGCGCAGTCTGATCAGGATCCATGCTGTTCGCTTACCAAGTCTATATCAAGTACAGAAACTGATAGCGAACAGCATGAACCCTGATCAGACTGCGCGGAGGCTGGTCTGGATCCATGCTGGTCGCAAACTCATTATTTGGTTGTCGTGACACGGCTCAAATATTAAAACAATTTCATATTAAAGACAATAAAACTTTTTTGTAATTTCACTATAGATACAAGTATTTTGTACAGTTTATCACTGGGCATGTATATCCGAAGTTTGGAAGCGTAACTGAGAGGCCATCTGTGTTAGGTGGTCAATGTGTTAAGTGACATTATGCCATTTCAGGTGTAAATGGTCGGGGTAAAAGTCATAGAAATTTGATGTATTGCCATATTTGTGTTCAATTTTTTATTTTACTTTGCCTTAATTATTCAACGTAACACATGGACATTCCTAGAATGTATCGGTAGCATTCGGTTTTTACAAAGATTTGGACAGTCATTTTACAAAAAAGGTAGATTATATTGTCCTAAACATTTTTCAGTACATCATTGACCAGCTAAACTGCACATTAGCTCAACTGCACATCGAAACAATGAGCATAATGTCATTTTAATTTTTTGCAGAAAACAGATGCAGACAATGTTGTCAGAAAGAGATATTTCTCAACAAAATCAGTTACAGTATATCATCAACATCCGGGGAACCAATTAACGTTCCCATTAAAATTGTGTTTGTAAAAATACAGCGTTAAAATCTCAGAATATCACAGTTTTGTCACAACTGCCTTTATGCTTTGTTTCATTTACGAAACAGGATTTTAAACTATCCAGGATTTAATATCACACTTATATGTTCTACATGCGTGTACTGTTTGCAGAATAATTTCCATCTGTTCCAGATGCACCATTGTCATAAGTAACAGTGGTCACTAATTCGTCATTGTTTATGTCATTAAATTCAAGTTTTGATTTCTTCTGGTTTCTATCTTCAGAATCGTCCGTTATAGCTTTCATACAACCAACTTTACGACAACAATAACAGTGTCCGGTAATTATCATCAGAAAACGATCAAAGGGTGCAAGTGACCGCAGTGGTTCCGGAAGCCATTTCCAGTTGCGCATGACAGACGGAAGCCAGAGTGGCCGCTTGTTCTGAATGAGTTTGATGATCAATATTATGATGATAAGAACAGCAATTGGTATAAATACTGCGGCAAGAGCGATCCAGCTGGCCACTGACAGACCAAAGCCGGCTGCGGGAAATAAGAAAAAGGCTACAAACAGGTACATAATTGCAAACCAGCGGTATTTTGCAGTTTGGACCCCGAGAAATTTCGCCATTCTGATTGGTGGTCGGAAGAATGGAAACGGATAGAAGATACATATCCCTGAAATATTGAAGAACAGATGACACAATGCAATTTGGAGCGAATTTGGAATCTTATCTGGGTCTTGCGCGAAAGCGGCAAGAATTCCCGTAGCCGTTGTTCCGATGTTTGAGCCAAGTGTTAGAGGATACATCCTCTCTAGACTAAGTACGCCCATACCAACTAGTGGTGTTATTGAAGAGGTGAAGATTGAACTTGACTGTACAAGAATTGTTAATCCTGCACCGATAAGGATAGCAAGATATCCTGTGAAATAGCTGCATTTTCCCGGAAAGTTCGCGTTGATGAATTTTCGAATAATGTGAGCGATTTGTCCTCTTAGTAATGAATGTAATAGTTTGACAATCAGAACGAGGCAAACGCACAACAGAACAAGGGCGATAACCAGAAGAAGGGCACCAACAGCTGCATCGCTCCATTTTCCTGGCTGCGATATGCTTTCAAACATGAACACACCTGAAAGAACAAAAAACATGTTCAACTCAGGTTAAGTATGCTTAAACGATACAATTATTTACTCAAATATAGAAAGATGATACTTATTATATATATAAAATTAGTCAAGTGTAAATCTCGTAATACAAATTTATTGTTAGAAAAATCAGGCAATTTTAGTAATAAAGGTGTCTTATATGATTCAATATCAACGATTGAAAGGTTATATTACCCAAGCGATGTTGATATAACAAACTACGCTTTAAACAAAACGATATAACATGTCAGATACCTTAATAACGAATTTATAAAACAGCATAATCACTTTTATGAGGAAAAACGAAAGTAATACTCCGTAAATTAACACCAGCAGTGTGCAATATGTTAAAAAAAACCCTTTAGATTATCATTATTCAATAAAAAGAGCCTTACAAACATGCATAATTAAAGTCTATACTTACAAGTTTTACAATTTACGCTGGTACCATTGTCAAGTTTATCACAACATTTGTGCTTTATTATAGATTTATCCAAGTATTCCTCATCCCCATTTGCAATTTTCGTAATCACCTTTTTGTCGATCTGTTTCATAAAACAAAACTTTTAATTAATGTATTTCTTTATTTTTATTGAGATAGCGCCTACTTTACACTCTGTATAGGAGCATGTAACACTGTTGATATTTGTATAGCGCTCTTGAAAATTATCAAAATGTTATTTCTTCTAAGTGGGGCACATGCTTATTCTATCTCATTACCCCTAAGGTCAATTTCCCATAGGCCTCTGTTATTCTTACTGTTAATGCAAGTGTACCACGTGACTTAGAAATTTGTACTGGTACAAGGGCAACAGTACTTTTCAACAGTATGAAATTTGGTCACGTGGTCTATTTTCTGAATATGATAAAATGGCCGCCACTTTTTCTCGATTTATTCTTATTTTCGTTCTCCACGATAGAGCTTCACCAAAGGAACTGTGACACCCATAAAATCTAGTTGTTTATTTGCACCCTGTATACTAACAGATGATTTGAAGACAAAACTACTTCCATACATACAGCAGTTAACTTGTTGCAGCTTTAGTTAACAGTACAACCTTTATCATTGATGAACCAGTAGTACTTTAAAGGTATCTTACCTGAATGACAAGCTTAGTTAAAGGATTTGTGATAACTTTAAGGTAATCTCTATTCAAGTCTTTCATATCCTCGTTAAATTGTGGGATACTGTCAATTATTGCACCACTCAGTGCCTCCAAATAACCTGAAACAATGTCGTACATAATTTATACAAATAATATAGTTTGTACAGTCCTACTTAATTCAAGAAGCAACAATGAACTTGAAATTGAACATTATTTGTCAAAGCTTAACATAACTTGTGCCTTTAAAATGACGTCTTTAATTTTGGCCGTTATAATTGAAGTTTTAAACTCGTGCCTACTATGAGAAAAAAGTGCAAAATGAAACTATTTATTTAAGTTAGTTCATTTTGATAAGTATTATGCAATAATAATAATTAAATATCGGCTATCTTACAGACCTATCTTACAGACGGAAATATATTGTTTCTTAATAATTTAAAAGCACGCACCTGTAATTACTTCTATTGGCAGAAGAACTAGAACCGTCAGCCAGTTGAAAGCATCGTGGACCGTAGCACCGGCAAATGCCCGCCGGAAATCGTCCTTATTGGTGATCTGACCAATGGAGACGATGGTATTGGTTACAGATGTGCCAATATTAGCTCCCATGACGATCGGAATAGCTTGTTTTACCGTCAATACTAAAAACAAATAAAATATAAATATAAAACTAGTATTATATTGGAAAAGCTTGAAATAAATATTGGCATTGAGATTTTTGACATTTTGAATCAATTCTAAATACGTGCATGTTTAAGAAATTCAAACGATCATTACAAGGGTTATAGGGCAACATGTACATTTTGCAAAAAAGTTTCGTTCTGGCTATTTAGAATCCCTCCCATTTTTTCATGTTAATCGTATGGCATAGATATATAAAATAAAATAAGTTAAAGGTAGTGAAATATTTTGCCAACACTTTGTTATTACACTTAAAAAAGTGAAATTTGACAGTCAATTAGAAACACAATTAATAAACATTTTGTGAGTAAAGCTGAAATGAATGGTTTCTTATTAAACGTCAGGTGTGCCCTAAATTTAAACACATGCATCAGAAACGAATAAATCTCTCCTTTTTCAAAAAAGGTCAATATGAGTTTAATAACGTGTAAGTGATGTTTTTAAAGCATTTTAATTGTAAATAATATAATTTGAAGAAAGTAACGTTGAAATGTTGGTAAAATGTTGACAAAGTATTTGACTTCAATAAAATACTAAATATTAATGAGCTCCTTGACAGTAAGTCACAGAGGCAAAAGAATGTAACGATAATTGGCCAATGAGTATTTTTTTTAATAAAAGGACAACAAAAATAAAAACCTTTCCAAAAAATATTTCTTACGCACAATGGGCCTTTAACATTTTGAATGGTTTAGTTCAAAGAGACTTTAAGATCATAACTTACATTCTCCTGACCCAACCATACTGACAACTATAGACGTGGTAGTACTCGAGCTTTGTAACAATACCGTGGCCAGTACACCTATCATCAAACCTGCCACAGGGTTCGACAAGATCTCATTCTCCGAAAAGGCCTTTCCTGCGGCCTTACCTGTTATAATGTAGATCAATATGAATTAGGAATGAACAGGACAAACAAATACATTAATTACTGACAAGTTATCTATTCAACATGTACTTGAAATATGAATGCAAAGAGTAAAAAAGATTTGATTTTGATAAGCCAGCTTTTGCATTTGCTCTGAATTTTCGTGCTGTAACAAACTTTGGATTCATATTTTTGGAAAACAAAACACGCTCAATCGTAAAGAAAAACATTTGTATGTATATTTATAGGTCATTTGTTTTGATGACCCGATTATTTACACTCTAAATAAAACGCTTGGAAAAAACACTTTACCTCCAAGAAGCTTGAAAGCATCACCGAGAAAACTGAGAGAACATATGAAGATGTATAACGCCCCTAGCAGAATGACAATCTTTAGAATGTAGTGTAGAAACAACCTTTGTAACTTCTCGCCGCATGTTAATTCTGAAAATAAAACAACACAATGTTCTAGTGTATATTTTACATTGGTTGAATATTTGTACTGTTTGTTGAAAATTTAAGCCAGTATCATGTTATAGTTCAGCAACGCTGGGTTGAATCAAAGCAAAACGTTTGAAAAATGAACTCTGTAGAGATGAAAGACCAAAACTAGTTGGGGAGCGGTGGCCTAGTGGTTAAGGTGTCTGCCTTTCAACCCAGAGATCATGGGTTCGAGCCCTACTCGGGTCAAGACCATGTTTCTCCATATGACACCAGTACTGGTTGGTTCCAGGAAGAGGACTCGAAAGTGATTAATATAAGTTGCAAGAACTTGTTTCGCAATCGAGCTTAAATAAATATGTTTAAACCAAATCTAATTGCCATGATCGCCGCCCTTAATTAACTTTGCCAAAAACAATAGAAGTCTTGACTATCCGTGCTTTCTTTCATTGCTGTTTGAAAATGTAACCGAAGTTAAATGTTTGAGGGTTCATCGTTTATTCAGCAGTAAATGAATAATTTACGATTTTAAATTCATTATAACTCTTATAACTCTTGAAAACATTTTAGAAACGTAATTTTTATTGACAATAAGACACGCACTATATAATAGAATCTGGCTTTTTTTAGAAACAATATATTGTCTTACATGCCTAACATTTTTAAAATGTTCACTTCTTACCATTCCATGGTTTGTAATCTACACTAAGCTCTGGCAATGCCCATATGTCTTCTTCGACAAGTATCGAAATTCTGTCCTGAAGTTAATTTAAAATAAACATGCATTTATGTAAGCTCCCTTGTATGTCAATTTCTTCTAACCTGTTTATAAATCACTTATAAGAAACTTGTAACACAATGATGGCGGGAAGTACTATATCCTCAGATTTAAAAATTATGATATTGCACAACAAGCTTGAACAATATATTATGCATGTACGTGTTTGTTCATGTGAAATAAAACTCTTAGTTTAGTAGTAAGTAAGTAAATTTAAAGTAAGTAAATAGTTTATTATAGTGACATTGTGCATTTATCATTTCACATACATAATAAGAATACATACAAAAACACCCGGCCCATTGGACCTATAAGTCACTTTACTACTAGTTTAGTAGTAAGCCAGACAGGCAACTACATGTAGTAACTTTTTGGACAAATGTAAGTAATAATGATTTTCATTATGTAAATTTTACATTTTATTCATTTTACTGATAAAAAACCCCCAAAAAAAACCCCACGTACATGTACTTGAAAACTATGTTGTATATATGACAATGTACTAATAAAAGTTCTGTTCAGTGCTCACGCATGCGCGCACATGCACAACTGCACGCACATCCAACATTCAAGGTATCAATGACCAAATGCATTACCATTCCAAAAGGAACTACATTTTTTGTTTGGACTTAATGCATGTATATTACAGAATGTTAATTAATACGAAAAATTTCATGTGCGCTTAATAAGAAAGATTGCAACATACTTTCGATAATGTCAGTCCTCGCACGGTGGGCACGTGGTAAATAAATTTTAGACAATCAAGTTGAGCTATGCAACTTTTCAGATTATCAGACTAATGCAATTTTTGCTATATCTCATCTCAAACTATAATGGCCTTTATTAAACTTTCTGTATCAATCATTTAAATGAATGTACATGTACTTATATTTAAGAAAGGTTATAAACATTTAAACAAAAAACAGGTACATTTACATACCTCAGAATCTTTTTTAAACGCTGGATTATCCAAACCATTAACACCCTGGAATAAAAAGAAATAATAAGAACGTCACTCGTCATTCTTGTACTGATCATATGTTGTTAATATGTAGCACAGAATTTTTGTAGTGTTTAAATCTCTGGGTAGTGAGGGGACACAACAAAATGAGCCATTTGCTAGCAAATGCCTAAGAAACGGGTATACATTTATCACCTACTTTGATGTGAACAATCGTCTGTAAAAAATGTACACATCCTTTAACAGATATAATTAATATAATACTAAATATGTAACATGAACAACCGCCTTTTTCTAATCTCAACAAACGTTAACTATTTTTTCTTTAAGTCTTTCAATGTGTGTATGGTTCTGTTAGATTGGATAATAACTCAATTGTAAATTTAGATCTCAAATAATGCGAATAAAAAACGCGGATGTGACGCCTATGACAAGTTAAACTCAGTCACCTTGAGTCAGACATCACTTGGTTTATTCAATGTTATTCGAGCAACACATAACTTTTGTGAAAGAATCTTATGTCAGCGTAATACGGCGGAAATAATCATGAATAAAGTTAATGCAAATAGAGGTAAGGAAAATTTGAATGTAGAAAATAATAAATATGCACCTTCTCCCATGACCCGCTAGCCTTATTCGCTCGTGTAAAGTATTTTACGTAAAATATTTAGCCTTACAGTATCTGTTTTATGTGGATATCTTTTTCCAGTGAATGAAGCTTTAGAATAAATTAAAATACACACAATAAGATCCACCCTTAAAGATGACACATAGTACAGCTCCTGTACCAACAAAACACATGTTATTCAGTGAAGAACATTTAATTTTTACACATCACTTATATCAATTGTGCCTGTAATTTAGTTAAACATAACCTGTTTATAAATCAATACAGTTTTTGTGCTCATTTTATAGCGAAATAGTCAAACAAAAATCTAATGCAAATTCCAGTTCTAATTGTTTGAACCATTTTGCAGTTAAACAAAATTCAAGCAGAATATTACATCAAGCCGATCTTTCATGCTTAAAAGCCAATTGCTTAATAATAAATGATAAACGCGAAAAACCAATTGCTTAATGATCAATCCAGCTCAAAGAATACACTATAGAAACCGAGTGTTCCAAACGTAAAGCCGGGAACCGTTCTCGTACATTGTATTGGTTGGACAAGAATGTTTGGGAGTCTGCAATCTTTACTTTATTGAGAGTTGATGATAACTAGAATTTCTTTATTCGTCTGGAAATTTTTATTATATTAAAGTATTTTTATAGACAGTTGACATGGACAAAATAACTGTCTGACTTGGTCAGACCTTCAAGTGTCTATGTGATCATCTACATGCCGTAATCAATCATCCCATCCGATGACTGTTTTTTTTCAATGACTTCCCTACTTATTGATAGGAAAATCTTTTTTTTGTTTATCAGATTTAGTTGCTATAGAAATGGTGACATTTGCCTTATAACAACTGCAATTAAAATTTAAAGTTATCATCGTCTACAAGGCATGACTAATAACCCAATAAAACCTTAGGAATAAAGGTGAACGTGTTCTTTGGTTAATGATCAGGGAAAATTATTGTTGACAAGGTGATCTTCAGTTACGACCATGTTTCTCACCGCATCTAAGTATTTGTAGACTAGTGTAACACTTCTAACAACCGGAAACTTATGAAATGCGTCTCGAAATTTCTCCTAATGTTTTCTGCGTAATTCATACCTCTGAATCTCGGAGCTTTTAAAAACTGAATTTAGAACGATTTTCTGGTAAAATTTGGGTTATAAGAATTCAAATTTACTTCCAAAATCCAGAAATTGAAAAGGGTGTGAAGGATTATTATACTGGTAATGGAATATCTATTATCTTCCAATTACCAATGACTATTTATCTTGACACCTATTAGAGTCACAACGTGTCAATCATGTCAAACCATTGAGGTTAGAAACTGAGAAGAATACAGAGTAAACCCTAAAGACCACCCCGCTGTTAAGACCAATTTTTAAGGTTATTGTATAAAATAATTTGAGAAAATAAATTTTAGAGTGGTTAAAAGTTGTTTTCTGCAAATTAATTTTGTAAAGGATTAATTTCTTATTTGACAGATGAATTATAAACATCATATAATACTGGAAGCAGACCAATGAGAATTAATTTCTGCAGAAATATGTTTGCTCATAGATTAAATATTATAAAATAATTTTGTAGCGTATTTGAAGGATAAGATACATTGTTTGTTCATAAAAATGACCAAAGTAGACCATGGTCATGAAATATAAAAGCTGTGATAAAGAATATCCAAAATTGAGACCACCCCGCAATTAAGACCATTTTGTTCCAGTCACGTTGGTAGTTTTAATAGTGTTTTTTTCTGAATTGTGATGAAAAAACATTACAGTCAAATAGCTGGTGCCTTTAACCCTTTTTCTTACAATAATGTTGCTCATGAGAATTATTATCACGCGTACAGACAAACAACAACAATAATAATAACAAAACACCGACTTTACTGTAGACGTTGCATATAGAGTGAAGGGTATACTTTATGCATCAACAAAGCAAGATGATTTTCGTCATTATAATTAATTTTATCTAATATATACGTGTATGAATGTCAGTTAAACAGCGATGCACAGTTTAGATCAAAATGATATATATATATATACTACTCTTAATAACATATTTCATTTTAATATTTAGGATTGTTAAGTAAACCTTAAAATGTCACAATCTTTTAAATCTGAAATTGCGTCAATACACATTTTATTATATCATTAATTGGCGTGATGTTTACGTGCATATTTCAATCAAATACAACGTACCTGCAGATGTGTATGCAAATGTTTGCTGTAGTAATTTACGGATACAAATAAGAAAATTGTTATACATGTACTTGTTTTACGTGCAAATATAATATCTATAAAATATTGAAATAGTTATTTGGTCGAGGTAAACCTGGTTTAACTCGCGTAGGTTATTTCTGAATTGTGTACACATGAAGAAATACTTTCTAAACAATAACAATATATACTTTAACAAATAAATTCTTATTGCAGAACTTCTTCCCTATTTTACAGCCCTTTTGAATCTGTGACACTATTATACTTTTTACACTAAAGCTTACAAAGATTATGTCGGTTTTAAGATATACATAAAGCATATGCTATTCTATTATAATGTCATGTGAATATGTTGGAAGTTATATATCATTTGGATAAGATGATGATAGGTTGCATTTATAGACTACCTATATACGTTTTATATTCAATTTAATGCAGTTATGAAGGGCTCTCGTGCAAAAGGGTCCGAAACTCACCAGCCACATTTTTCTTTAACTAAAATTGTCAGGGTCTTTTTTCTTCAGGAATGCATATATCTCAATGTTGCTCAATTTATGTTTTATGTTATTTAGTTAACGTAATGTTTAAAGAATCAACTCGTACTAACTTAAATATTTTTGAGTCCATTCAATTCTACCATTATGTATATGAATTTAAACAAAGAATTTCATAAGAAGTAATTTAGCAATGATTTACAAATAACGTTTTGTCGATATACAAAAGACACAAACAAAAATACCGAAAGATATCAAACAATCATGATTTTGTTATACAATCAAATCATGAGGCTGTATTACTAGCCTGGGTTCCAGTCTGTCGATTTTTTAAGTGCTTCTGTTCGGCAAATCGACATTGATACGCTGATAATATCAAAAACACGAACTAGTATGAATAAGAAAAATGATCAACGCCTGAATCCCAAGCTATACTGTATAATAACTTTTCACTAAGAAAACTATATTTGCGCGCGAAATATTCTGCTTAAACCTTTTTACTGCAATATCCACAGGACACACCAGAAAGATTTATTGTTGTACATAATACAAGTGACAAGTTGATTTGCTGAGGACGAGTTGACCAAATAGGTGACGAGTTGACCACTTGGCGAGTTGACCTGATCGCATTAAAGTATTTCACAGTGATTACATTTAAAAAGATGCTAGGAATCGCCGCTCAGTCGCGTATTCTTAAGATTTTTTACGTGATAAAGCCTCCTTCCAGAACAAAAGGGCTAATACTTGTTATTTTAAGATAAGATTCCATTTATTGTAGAGCTTGTACATCAAGATATTTTTTATAATAATGTTAGTGACCCGACGGAAACATGGCAGATGCATCCGCATCCGCCATGTCTCGATCTTTTTTTTATTTTTATTTTTTTTATAAGCTTAGGACAGCATGTGTACGGGTATAATTGGTCAAATCTTGTTAATTGTATATGTCGCCCGTCGTCGTCATGATTTTGTTGACAATACTGAATTTGTTCACATGTTATAACATTATACTTGTATATTGTAATCTGTGTCATTCCAAATAAATTAAAGCAAGTGCTCTCTTCTGTTAAAAAAATCTACTACAAAAGTTTTTTTTAACAATATTTCCCTTACCAAAAAAATCTCTTCTTTTCTTTTTTTTATAAATGTTCGGTATTTTCATGCATATGAAGTCCCGGGTCGTGACTGTTATTGGTGGTCTCGTTATTTTTAAGACAAACCTTATAGTATGACATTCAAATTTTGGTAAATGTAGAATAAACTATTCACAAGAGAATATAATAATCGAACGACGCGCTTAAAATTTATAATAAAAATCCCCATCAAGTGATGAAGAGTTGTTTTTTTCTATTACGTTTAAATATACTATATGCGGTAAACATGCATGTTTTATATTACGGATATCACTGGAGAAATCTAAATGTGGCAAAAAAAACAAAAAAAAACAACAACAACAAAAACCCCCAAAGGTATGGCGTACCATTAATCTAAAGGAAATAATGTTAAACGCATTAATTCCGCGTACTGTGCAATTAAAAAGATAATGTCAAATAAACTTACCTCTTTTTTTAATCCCATTTTTCAATTTTTTCTTTATCGAATTGGTTTATCGACAGCATAATGCAGAAAACCGCTAATATCCGAGTATTTAAATACAAGTAACGGTCTAATGGTGATTGTGCGCCTTTGCGATTTTGTCAGGCGTGACGAAGTTGTTTGGGTTTTAATTTATCACAAGTGAACATATACCAACACCATGACTTGAAAGCATGATCACACATAAAAGTTTTTGTGATTAATTCATAAAGAAACCTTGCTACATTTTACCCGATATGACAAAGGGTAATTGTAAAGAAATTTTACAGCTTCAGAAAATAGTAACATTTGTGGACTTTGTTGGGCCATATTTCAGTCAACACACATACTGAAGATAAAATAGTCTGGTCTAACCGTCTCTCATTATTTCTACGGTTTGTCCCACACCAAGTCAGACCAGAAGTTAAACTTTAACAGGACAGTAAAAGGATATGGAAATAGCACAGGACATACAATGCTTTAGATTTCGCTAGTATTGTTTATAGATAGATAGATAGTTTTATTTCAATCATATTAGGCTTAAAAGCCCACGATGACATGATAACAGCATAATACTAGACAAGGAACAGTGTATATACATATGAAATACATAACATAGCATGATGATAATATCGGAGAAGATCATAACGACAAACTCTTCAAGTATAAATACATTAATGTTGTGTTTAACTTACATATATATGTATAGTTATCATTTGATATAAATGTAATCCGAAACATATATATTTGATAATTGTTTAAAGTATTAAACCTATGTGAAATTATATACATTCATCAAATAATAGGTTATATACATACATGTACTGAATATATCCACGACTCTTGCCACATTCTAAGACAAGAAACATAGAAAATAATGGATGCATATTTAATTCGTTTGTACTGGTTATAACATAAATATATCGGCCTTACCGAAAAGAAATTGCAAGACTGATAATATGTTATAAATTAACAATCATGTTCAAAATGACTTATTGCCATTCATATGTTCGTTTTACATATATACGTTTATCTAAGATGCGATATTTCAACAAAATGAGCACATCGCATACAATGAAATAAATATGCATACTACACAATGTATTATTAACATTATTCATGTGTCATAGCTCTTTCGCCATAGAGACAAAAGAAAATTTATAAAGTATCAAAAGTAACCCTAGAATATATTCATCTTTTGAAAGCATATATATCACTTAAATTAATATAGTATGCATAGTTTATAGAAAAAAAGACAATTTACGTAACAGTATACTTAGACACTAACTTATATTAATGACTACATGAGATTGTTTCAACTAACGGTATTAACAAAAAATAATTATAACTCTAACAAATAATTAAATGATAGAATTTCTTAGTTTAAAAGCTTTTTCAACAAATATTCCTAGGTTTCTTATCACTTTTTTATTTTCTGAATTTAATAATTCTATAAATTTATACATATTTGGTCTGTTCCAAAACTTCTTGTGAATGTAAGTGTTTCTTAATTCTGTATATAATGAGCATTCAATAACAAAATGGTATTCGTCTTCAAGAGTATTGCATATTGAACATTTTCTATCGTTTAAAGGTGTTCTGGTTGTTTTTGCCCACTTACCAGCTTCTACTTGTAGTCTCTGAGAGGACACTCTCAGACGTGTTAATGACTGAACAAATTTATTTGCAGTAAAACAATCAAGAATATGGTTGGTACCTAAAGAAAGAAATATTTCTATAAAACAAAGCTCTACTAGAATTTGATAATCATGTTTATATATGAAAATGAGATTAGTCTGATATTAAAAAATGAGATTATTTTGATATAGATTTATTTTATACAATCAATATATGTTCATTCTCCAATATACTGTTAATCTTTGAATTATATCATGTGTTTATCTATTTATGATATTTGATATGTGTAATGTAACAAGATACTGTATTGTATACGTTACGAAATAAAATTTCTGTTCTGTTCTGTTCTTTAAATTAACATCTGTACAATGACAATGTTAAAGCTTTTAGTTGTCAGCAATTTAGAAATCTAATCGTGCGAGCATTTAAGATGACACAGGGCCTATACAGTTCAAAAGTTCAATACATGTAAATGTCATCTCAACGAGCTATAAATACAATTTTTTAGTTGTCTGAGAGATTATACATATATGTATCTGTTCACTTTTTTTGTTAATTTCTATCACGTGTCATGTATAATCACATATCATTTTCAATAAGTTCATTGACTGCGTGATTTTATTGTGTGATTATGATAATAATTTTGTATAAGATATTTATTACATTTTTGCCTGCCAAGTAAATGTGTATAGTAATAAATGCATGGTTTACACACGAAACGTGAATTTCGTGCAGTTAAATCAGCTTTCAAAAAAAAAAATAAGTCAAATTATGATAGAAACGTTTCTATTAGAAAAGCGATCATTGAAACAAACAAACATAAATCTTGTACATAACCTAGCTTTGTCTCAGATATGTGTGTGGAGTTGGCACAGAGATCGACCATTAACATTCGGCTCGACATTCGATTTATTAATGTCGAGATGGGATGTGAAACTGGCTAGACATTCAGCTCGACATTTGTTTATCTATTCTTTTTAATGGTCGAGCTGCAATATACAGCACAAGATTCAGCTCGACATTTGTTTTCTGTCTCTTTTTGAGTATCGAGTCGGAATGTGAAGCTGGCAACTTTCAGCAGCTCGACAGTCGTTTTTGTCCCCTTTTAGAATTTTGAGTTCGAATCAGATGCTGACTCGACATTAAGCACAATATTCAGCAATGTGAAGCTGAATTGTGTGCTAAATGTCGAGCCAGCTTGACATCACAGCTGTACATTTAATAAGGAAAAACAACAACAACAACAACAACAAGAAAAAAACCAACAAAAAATAAAAAAACAACAAAAAAAACAACAACAACAAAAAAAACAAACAAACAAACTAATGTCGGGCTGAATATTGAGCTGAATGTCAAGTCAGCTTCTCATCTAAGTTCGGCAATGCTGAATGTGGTGCTAAGTGTTGAGTATTCTTCTTATCCAAGCTCGACATTCAAAAAGGAGACAAAAACTAATGTCGAGCTGAATGTTGTGCTAAATGTCGTGCAAGATTCATATCTAAGCTCGACATTCAACAAGAGCTGTCACAGGTGACTGCGTAGCTCGACTAATAAAATACTGGACGCAGTAAAGAAGAAAGCACTATGAAAGAAAAATCAATTATGTATAATAATGTATTAAGTTATAGTAAAAAATAGCATTTGTTAACATAAATTCAAAGTTCAAGGGGGATGATTCTGGAAATAGTCATGCTAGAGTTATGAACCTTGTCACAAAACATGTGTGTAATGATAAGAAATATATATTTGAAGTTTGAAGTAGATACCTTAAAAAGTAAAGAAGTTTTAATATTTCTTGAAGAAAATATCTTAGTTCAAAGAAAATATTGCTTCAAGAGTTATGAACCTTATCACATAGATGTAATTGATGATAAGGAATAAGCATTTGAAGTTTGAGGTAGATACCTTTAATATTAAAGAAGTTATACTGTAGTAAAAACTACTATTTTTCAAGAAAAAAAATCTAAGATTATGGGGAGATAATTCTTGCAATGTTGGTGCTAGAGTTATGAACCTTGTCACATAACATGTGGTTAATGATAAGGAATATATATTTGAAGTGTGAAGTTGATCCCTTAAGAAATAAATAAGTAACAATAAAAAATAGTATTTTTAAAGGAAAATTCTAAGTTAAAGGGGAGATAAATCTAAAAATATTGGTGCTAGAGTTATGAACCTTGTCACATATGATGTGGTTGAAGATAAGGAACATAATTTGTTTGAAGTTGATACCTAAAGAAATGAAAAAGTTATAGTGAAAATTATTTTACTGCTCCAAAACTTTAACGCTGACGCCGACGCCCGGGCGAGTAGGACAGCTCTTCATATACATGTACTTCGTATAGTCGAGCTAAAAAGGTGATCAGAAACGAATGTCGAGCCTGAATATCCTTTGCCGACTGCATAAACTTCCAAGATATTTTTTAAGCCTAAGCGACTGCCCAGTAAAGATATTATGTACATCGATAGATTAATACGTATAACGGACCCTGATGTCAATTTGGCGCGAATGGATTATTAGATTAATTATCTTACTTTGCTTGTTTTCATCACGGATTTATATTGTTTTTTCATTGTAATATAAATCCGTGTTTTCATTTAGCATTTCATCAGTGGTTTAAACACGTGTTACATGGCTACGGATTCGAGAAAAAAAATCGCAATAAACATTTATGATTTCAATATTGATAATATCTATCCAGCGTTACGGTTCGGATCGGAATATCCATTAGTGGATCCCGAGGGATGGATATTCCGATCCGAACCGCAAACATATGTCAGATAATTTTTCTTGCATTTTCCATCATATTTTATTTATATCATTTTTGTATGTGGAAAGACGAGGAAACGTGTTTCCGTGGCATGCACGTTAAAGTTTATTACAACGTAAAACTTTAAATTCATTCACGGAACATTTCCGAACATGCTAAAAAGAACATATTACTATGACCAAGGTACTACACGTTTGAAATTGCCACGTAGAAAATCTCGCTAGAACTGGTTTTACAAAAAAAACCAAAAAAACTAGACAAATCGGTTTTGATACGATGCAACGTTGAGTGCCAGTGACCGAGTTTACATTAGCTCTATGTTTAAAAAAGTTATCATAAAGGCTAGCCATTCATTATATTATGTTTCACTACAATACATTTATTTTGTCACAAATTCTTCACTTATGCACCATTTTTGTAGCATTTTATAGGTTTAATCTTCAGGGTATATAAGTCACCGGATAGACTGTTTTATTATACGATTACCTTTTCACAAAATATCATACAACAAAGACATACTTGACATATTTTTATATTTTGCAGTTTAATGCAAAAATAAGCTTATTGTATGGCAATCATTGTGTTAACACCTCTGTTTATTTAAATGAATCAATTTTGTATGAAAAATGTAACACTGACCTGATTGTCAGGATGTGATAATACGAAAAATAAGTAGTCGTTATAAAACTATACCATATTATGAAATCGGCGCATTGCATTTTTAATCCAATAGGTTTTCGTTTATTTTTGTTTTTGTATTGTACAGTATAAAAACAAATTAAATGTCAATTTATTTACTTATAATGGGGAATGATAAGATCATTTTAAAACGACAAATCTGATTAAAAAAACTAAATAAAGAATAAAAAAGAAAAATCCCTTGTCGTAAGTGAAGTAAAGTTAAGTAAAAAAATTAAACTTAAGTAAAGTAAAAGTCAAGAAATGTGAATTCTTTATTTGACATGTGGTATGCATGTATATACATACACATACATATACATGATATCTTGATATTTTAATGTCAGTTACCGACAGAAATTTCAACGCGTGGCAGAGATGCGCACATTTACTTACAAAATCATATGCACATTATAATAGTGATATGCTGACAGTAATGCAAGAATAAGTCCCCTATCTGATTTACTCCAGTAATACGATTCCATACCACGAAGTAACGTGATGCATGTTTACGAATTCATGAGTTTTAATTGAATTTACGTGTTCTGTTCACAGACATAACACAGAGCAAGACAATTTTACGCCTGTTTTAAGAAAGGGAAAACCGGTTGTGGATTTTATATGCGTGCCCAAGACGTATTATTACAAAGTTTTACCTACGCAGTCGATAATTGAAATGGATTACTTGCAGGTATATCCGTATACCAGATCCACAATGCTCTAGTTTTGAACTAAAAACGGACAATATTTACAGTAACGATCAAAGAAGTAGATCAGTCGAGACCCCCAGCGAGACAAGGTTTAACCGATATATTTTATGAATAGTGACACAAGCAGACTGGTAATAATAAACGATTTATGACCAGTTATGTGGAGCAAAAATAGGCATGAAATGATTCAACAAATCCCAAATGTGGATCGTCTCGGGGTTCATCGCGGTGTCACAAGGTACGGAAAACCGCGCTGTGTAAGTGTAGATAGATAAATTTATATTGGTAGTCGGAATGATCTATATCGGCGCACTCGCTGGTTCGGTCATAAAGCCCACATCTGCGGCGTCGTTAATGCAGAATTTTCCTGTTTACCTGTTCTTCGTTCGTTGTATGGCGTGGAGAAGACAATATTTCCCAAGCATCACATTTCATACGGCATCATCTAACAAAAACGGCACTTGCTAGCGCCACCCTCTCGAGTTAGTCACGACAGGTCAACCAATCACCTCTGGTACTTTAGATGATTCGATTTTGACCTACCTTGTGCCTTCTCCGCGACGTTCACGCTTCGGAAGGGATTTGGAGAAGGTGGGATGATAATCTAAATACTCATTGGAATACAATGCGAGAGAAAGAGCATATATATTTAAACCGTCGTGATAATAGGCAACTTAGATCACGTTTGAGAATTGAATCCGGTAATTATCTCAGTTCTACAACATTTATTTCAAATGATATTCGACATCAGCATTATACCATCAATTTGGAAAAAAAACTGTTATTTGTCCAATCATCAACCACTCAAAGTCAGACGCATGAGTACAAATGCAGTACCGTGGAATAAGGCTCAATTTGACCCATTTTTAAATAAGCAGATTATATTAAATTTACATTAGATATTTAAAGACTACCCACTCGGATAATGAAAGGTTATTC
The DNA here is from genome assembly GCF_026571515.1 of Ruditapes philippinarum. Classification (NCBI taxonomy): domain Eukaryota; kingdom Metazoa; phylum Mollusca; class Bivalvia; order Venerida; family Veneridae; genus Ruditapes; species Ruditapes philippinarum. The sequence continues at coordinate 212,983 of NW_026857848.1, read as the reverse complement.
AAAGGTCGGTCAAAAGTTTCGGATGAAAGCACCGTAATACCTGTTACCGAGTTCCTTTGAGATAAGTAGTAAAAGAATTCACTGCTCCAATTACATATGAGCACTGTCTATACTCTGTTTCAAACAATTTGAAGGTCAGTCTGTTAGTATTGTTGAGCTGTAATTTTTAGCAGTATACTTTTTACAAAACAATATATATAAGGTGACTTTTTCTATTTTTGATTATTATAATGTTGTATTCTGTAGTATCTAAAGATTAACTTTTTTTTAAGTAAAGAAACTTTTGTTAAAGTACTGAAATGCAGAAATATGTAAATAATCAATTAGCCAGGCCGCTGACAGATTTATTGCAATTTACGCGTCTGACATATTTATGTTAATTCACGTCACATATATGACAACATAGTGGTTATCATCAATTTTATCTAAGATATTTATTTGAAGTTTTCTTATCTGATTATCTGTTTGACTTAAAGTAAGGAATTAACAGGCCGCAGACTTTTGACATCTAGCGTTATCATTAGTCTTGATCGAATCATTTTGATTGGTCAAATCAATAATTTCATAATTCATAGAAAGTATTTTCATTGGTTAATTGTTCGATTGTACAGTAATTTCGGTTGTCGTTAAAATACTCGGAGAGTCAGATGTGTTAAGACTCTGAAGCGTAAACTTGTACTTTAATTAAAATAAACGAGGATTGAAAAGGACACCTTCTTATTTCTGTTTTTAGGAAGAAAATATTCCCCATTAAGGTTCGGCGTAACACGATCCATACACACTAATCGATTACAGATGCATAATGTAGAGGACCATCTTCGGCAACAGCTTGGTAACTAACCATGTGTCGCTAAGCATGGCAAGTTAGATAGATAGAATTTGGATATTATCTTTCTGTTAGAAATGTTTATTCTCCGAAACGGACGCACAGTAGTCAAGTTTTGGTAAAACACATGGCTCGTAAAGTTAGTCGAAATATTTAAATTCGAACTCTTTGTAGTTTTGTATTTTGTTTACAATGTTTTGGTAAAGCATCACGCACATTACAGTAACTGTCGGTAGAAAATCTTTTTTCTTCTCTTGAAAAATTACGCTTTAATAAGTGTATGTCTCAATGACTTCTAGCTTGTCATCACCGATTCTAAACGTCCCTCCCTTTCCTTTTCTGAACTGCATACACTTTGATTTACTAGTATTTATTAGAAAGCGCAATTTCTTACACAGCCATGAATAGTGTTTTACATTGTCTGTAATTTTCTTCTGTATCTGATATCAGAACTGTGTCGCCTGCGTATATAAATAGAGAAACGTTTATATCATCCATTGGCACGCCAAGGTCAATGTCATTAAGTTATTCTGCAAGATCATTATGGCGAAGATGGAAAATAGGGTCAGTGATAATATACAGTCCAGCTTGACTCTTGTGACACAGTCAAACTAGTTAGTGATTTTCTCATTTAACTGATGCTCGCCTATATGCTTTTTATAGAAGTCTATGTTGATGATAAGTAGCTTCCGTGACTATGTAATTGAAACGGTTTTCAGTCAATAAATGCTATATGCACCACCTACAATACTGTTAAGAGAAAGCACGTGTTCCTCACAAAACCTTTAAGAGCGTAATCCATGTTGTTCATCTTCTATTATATTGTTGCGTTGTACGAATACGCGATCTGATTGGACGAGCCAAATTGGACGTCCAATCCGATCGCGTGTATCACACAGTAATCAGAATATAAAATGGCTGCGACATGAAAAAAATACAGTAGAATAGAAAAAAAAATCGATAGAATATTGATATTCGTTGAACTTGAATTAGGTGAGCTTTGGAATTCTAGTTCTTTTTATTGATGTTACTGAATGATGTAGCGATATTCCGCCGGAATGCACCTGAGTCGCCCAAACGACGATTTTCCGTGTTCCACATTGTTTGGCAAATGAACATATAATAGACTTTTCACCTTTCTATGACTATAATATTGATAGTGTAATTTTTATTTAATTTCATCGGTGGTTTTGTATTTGGTATCTTATAGTAAGCCTTAGTGTTGATTTATGTTTGTTTTCAGGGGTTGTAGCAGGGGTCCAGGGGCAGATAGGGGTGGGTGTCAAAACACTGATACTGCCACACTAACTTTGTTTTCATGGTGCAAACTTTTCCCAGGAATATTGCATGATTATTATTTTAGCGCCTTGTTTTTGGTTAATTTCAGAAAAAATGTCATACTTTCTGGCCATAATATTGACCTGATCCCTGACCATCATGAAAAAAGTTAATAATCTTTTAATAAGGGGTAATTTGTGAGTGAGCGGCGTGGTGTTGGACTAGTTATCTAAAGATTGCTGACCGCGTGGGTTAAAACCCTGACAGGGGCAAGCCGTTGTTTCCTTGAACAAGAAACTTTACATTCATTGCTCAGTACTGGTTGGTTCCAGGAACGGATTCAAGAGTGTTTAGAAAAGCTTATAGCTTCCAACACAATCGAACTAAAATAAATTTGTATAAACTAAACAAATCTGTGAGCGTGTTCTCACACCAATAATGCATGTTTGCAATTAAGCCATGGTTCTGCATTTCTTTGCCGGGTTAAAGCATGGACATTATGGCAGTGAAAAACGAGTGAAATCCCTTAACACAGAGTCTCAGAGTCAAATTTGTTACATTCAACTTTAATTGGAAGGTTACATTGATTTTTTCTAATGCTTTCTATGAAAATAAACCAAAAGCTTTTGAGATTAATGAAAATAAAAGATTAAAGGGTGTATTTGTTGTATAAAAATGCTTTGATACTATATATCAAATGCATTGTGGATGAAATTGTATAAAGGAATAAAAGCTAATAACTATTTTGTAAATCCACGTATGTGTAAATTGATAGCGCTGTTGTTGTTGCTGCTGCTACATGCAAAACAATCATAGGAATGAGCGATGTAAATTAGCAGTTTATCATAAAAAAGCTATGGGTTATAGAAGTTAATATAAAAAATGCTCAATAATAATAAAAAAAATTTGTATGATAGTTTTTGACCAACTTGTTTGAATACCAGCATTAATGTTTTTTTCTATTATTGCTTTTATTGATTGCACTGAAATGCACTTTAATTGTTACTTAGGAATAATGCTGTACTACATGATGATGTTGTTTAAGCTTGTCAATGAAAATTTTGAATTTATCAAGTCTGGCAAAGTCTTGTCTAGAACAACAAAATCCGACAAGATAACTATGATTCCCACCAAACAGTATATCCATCACACATTGATCAGGATGAGGTGTTGTGCCCATTAGCATGATCATAAGTTGGCAAGAGAAATACCCGAGGTACCTCATGTTTTATAGACAGTAAGGCTTACTTTTACTATTTGTGATATCCCATCTTTCTTTGGAATTGATGACATATTATAACTGTTGCAAAGATACGAGGCCCTCAGAAGAAAAACAGTGCCTAGGTTCAGCTCTCTTTTTTTGACTTTGTTTGAAAATAAATAATATTCGAAAAAATGATATCCAGCGGATGCCAAAGGTTATACAAACAACCACCATGTATAATATTTGTCACAAAAGGCACCCTTAGAGGCATCAAATGTGAATTGGTCATATATTTAAGGGTGACAGTGGGGTATTTTATCAAATATTGACACTTTCAGAAGGAAAAAAAAAGCTTGATATTATTTTTAAGCTGTAATGAGTCGGTGTAAATCAGGATATAAAATGAACAGACGAGGAATTGCCAACAAGATTAGTCTTGAATGGCATTATATCAATCGAAAACCAAGGTGTAGTGTTAAAAAGCAGTTATTTCGTCAAAAGTTTGTCAATTGATGACATATCATAACTGTTGCAAAGATACGAGACCCTCAAAAGAAAAACAGTGCCTAGGTTCAGCTCTCTTTTTTGACATTGTTTGAAAATAATTAATATTAGAAAATATGATATCCAGCTATGTATAACATTATCAAGTCAGCCCCTTTTATGCTAATACAGTAATTACATATGTGTTTTCATGAAGAAAAAGTAATAATTTGAAATGCACACACATCTTCACTGCAGCTCCTGTAATGAAAAGTGCATTGTACCTCAAGTTTTAAAAGGTTTACATATCAAATTGCTAAAATTAGTTTCACGAAAATGATTAGTTTTGTATTGAAATAGTTTTAATAATTAAACAATATCTAACTCTAAAATTAGCTTTGCAAAATATTGTATCTTTAAAGGTACATTATTTATGTTTGAATAATGTATTTAGGACATATAAAATGATTAACATGTGAAAAAAGCAGTATTGAATGTAAAAATAATTTCCCATAAACGCAGCAAAAGGTAAACAAAGTGGTATCTTGTCTCTCATAACAAGATGCTTAATCACTAAAATATTTTACTATTTGCCTAATTTATAAAAATCAAAGATGATTTAGCAAAATGGTCAGTGTGTAACGTTTGGGAAATTGCAAAAGTTTGAAATAATAAAGAGACAAATATTATAAATTGTTTTTTAAAAACATAAAAATGAAAGCGCTGTTGGTTAAAATATTGTTTTTGAAAGTATGAATGCATCCGTTAATACAAACGCATAAAGGTACAATTTGAACTATCTATATTATTTAGGGTGTTAGGGTTTGGCTTAAGCTAGGGTACGGAATTAGACCCATCACGTTGTAAAATAGTTCTTTAACATTTTGAAATGCTCAAATTCAAGTCATTTCAAGTCTGATTGTAATAGATAGAGTATATGTATTGCATTCGTCCTGTTTTATCTGTTATATGATGGCTTTATACGTTGCTTTATGTGTATTCTCCAGTACTTTATTTCTGGGCGGAAGGATAAATGATAAACTACGCAGATTAAACAGCGTCACGATAAAAAGAAAATTATGAAAAAAGTACATGGCTAACATTTTTATTTTTTGGGCTGCATTTGACTCGCATAGTGTTGATTTTAAAATGTGAAGACAGCATAAAATCAACACGGATTGTGGAAACCAGAATATATCTCAAATGAGACCGATATACTAGATCTATATGGCATAGAGTAAGTAATTTTACTAGACCGAATCCTTTATTGGAATGCAAAGCTATCTTATTTGCTGTCTTAGTGACGATGCCATTGCTCGGCGCCCACAGGCACGGAGCTATTTGTGTTGACTATTTTTTTGTCCATGGACAAAATTTTTATCAATGAATCCCTTCGATTTACAGCAAAAACTTCTTCCGATTTCTATTATGTAAAGTCATATATTGGTTTCCACTTCGATGAGTCGCAGCATGTCATATTAATGATTGAACAAATTTCACGCCAAAGCAGTATCAAAGACAAAACAATGATAAACTTAAACTCGGTGAATTATTTCTTACATGTGTATCTTCCACGGGAAATTGCTTATTGTTATGTAGTGCACATGGAGTTATGTATGCATTTAAACAAACTAGAAAATTTTGCAGGAAATAAATATTTAAATTGACCCTGACTTCTCAAAATTATTGATTATATTCTGTATCGGCAATCGGTTTTAAGGTGGTTTGAGTGGAATGTTGATTTGCCGAATACTGTGACATTTTAACAACAGAAACTTTCGTCTGCAGTTTGAATATGACGTGTTATGTTGTAAGATACAGCATCGACTGCTGCTACCATCTCCTTCCTGAGGTGGGTGCCATATTCACTGGGCGTTTCAGCGCTTCCCACTACGCCCTCCTATGGTGCGCCGTCTAGATGATATCAAGCTCTAGCCAGGAGATGGTAGGCTTCAGATATCCCTGCTTCCTCTGTCTTGAAGCGGGTACTGTCTAACTATTTGTCTTTCGACCCTCCATCCATGGCTCTTCTTTCTTGATCCAGTTCCACAATGAGGCTGACTCTGCTTCATGTGCTATGTTAGATATGGCTTTGTTGCGCGCTTATCCTGTGTGTATGGGTGTATAGGAATGTAAATACAGGGGGTTTTGAAGCAATTAAACAAAATAGTAGATTGATCTCCCAATAAATCAATTAACAATTATAGCTCTTCATTTATCACCAATGTCAAGAGGCTTTTATATCCTTGAGTCCCACGAACAAGATGTTAGTGAATTTCCTCATACATGTCTAAAATTCAGGTAACAGTCTTCCATTTTATTGATAAACAATGTTTCACCATATGACGGGTATAAAGCACAAAAAGTCCTGATTTCTTTTTTAAATTCGTCCCATTTTTTCATTCCAGTGTGTGTCATACTTTCAGTATTTATCTGGGACTTGAAATATATCTACTGTATCTTTAATCTTAGGCATTAATAAAAACCTGATGTGAAAAATGCATGTAATGTTAGTCCGTTTTGTTATACCGTAATTTGTATATTTGTTACAATTATAATTAATGAAAAACAGAATTTATTCATTTTCCCTACTGTTTTGTTTGTTCCAAAGAAAATACATTTAATATTCTCATCTCTAGCAAACCTACCAAAGTTGAACAATGTCTTTTGTTCTCCCATTCATTCAATAATATATGATATACAATTCTGGTAATCTAATCCAATTAACCATTGAAAACTTTTTAAGTACATCTAGTTATCAGATGTCTACTAGTTCATCGTCATTTGCTGCATTTCTTGCTTGGAAGCCCTTTGATGCTTTGCATCAATTTTTTCTTGTAATATCATGATAAACTATTTGCCGCGAAACATGCAAAGGACATTTTGAAAAGTAAAGTCAATGAAAGTTTTTTTTGTTTGCTCATTTACATTTTTATATTTTTAACCATGATTAGTTGTTGATATTTGTAAAAATGAGTCGCGTTATAGGTGAAAAACAAATGTACATGCTTTGATATTTTTTAGCATCTTATATTACTGACTACAGTAGTAACACAAACAGAACAATGTTGCACCATTGTCATGTCACATTAAGGTTTACAAGTCGTGTAAGTCTTTTTGTATTGAAATTACTTTCTTTACCAGGTAGGCATCAGTGAAAGCAATTATTTTTTGAATTTAATATGTGGCCCCTCTCTCATGGATACAAGTAGTGCTAAACATCCGGAATAATGTACAATAATACTTAATCTGGATAAATAATGACCGGTGCGTAGGAATGATTTGGTAAGATATCTGTAATAAGCGCATTTTTATGCGCGGAGCTTCTCAAACATTTGTACTTGTTGATATTTATGTTAAATTGCTTCATTTGTTATATGCTTTAAAACTGATCTACAAAATGCCTTAAATACTATGAGTTATTAGTGTAATATATAAAATCTTGTTGTTAATGAAACTAAGACTAAAATGATGATTTTTAATGGATGATTTTATTTCTACGTATAATAGTAAAAAGCTTGATTCAGTTGATAGATTTACTTACCTTTGGGGAACTTAATACTTAAAACATTAAATGTCTTGTCGAAAATGCTCTTTTATTGTATGGTATATGGTGAATTGGACATATTTCCATAAGTCTTGCAAGTGAAAGCAAGAGTTTTGTGTTACTGGAGTAAAATTATTAATGCTTAGGAAAATAAGATATGTAAACATCTGTATAAAACAATTTGTCTTTGTCCTTCAGGAATATTGTTAAATGAATAACATTTGTGTGTGAAAGAAACGCTTAATAAGCTTGGAATGTCAGAAAATTTTTATCTACAGAAAGTAGATAACACATATCACTTTAAAAGAATTGTGAAGCTTAGACTAAAAATATCTAGATGTACTTCCATTTGACAAATGCAAATATTTATGTAAATTTAGAACAATGAATCACCTATTACCAACATTTGACAAATGATCATAATTATAGGCTAAAGTCCTTATATCTGTATCAAGCTATTGAATGTTCGTACTTTAATGATGTTAGACGTAAATCTCTTCTTCCTCGTTTTTATATTCATCCCAATATCTTTTAACTTGACAGATAAGTGTATAGTTGGGATAAAAACTAAACTATCTTTATTTTGTAAAAATATTATGTTAAAATTTTGATAATGCTTCTCATTCTCTGTATGTTCTCCCATTTGTCACAATGTAAAATAGTATTAAACTCAGTATTTACCAACATTTTTACCTTTACTTTAATTTTATTGAAATTCAGTAGTTGAAATGAACAATAAGATCACCTATTTTTGTTTATTTAGCTAGTCATAATTGTACTCATTAAATGTGATATTAGCTAATTTTTGACCGTTATCTTCTGTTCTGTTCATTTGTTTGTTATAACCAGTTTCATATCACATGCCTTGGTTTAATAAAAACTGAAACTGAAGCTTTTCTCGAAGGCCATAAATCTATATGACTGGGTCCTATGCATTAACATCGGTTCTATTTTCAGTTTGATATAAAAAGGAAAAGAACATTGGTTGTGGTTATCTCCGGTGCATGCTGATCGAAATCTATTATTTGACCTTCTTGCGCTCAGGAAAATATAGGAAAAAATACTAGACAATACTGACTCGTTTAATTGTATTACATGTTTGATTCTTAATTGCATTCGTAATTCTTAATCCATCTTTTTGGATGGATTTTTGAAACAAGCTAACAGTGCGACATGCCTTCGTTGTGCATACATAAAATTGTGTCAAAAGCAATTTAATGAAAAATTAGCACAATCTATTCCGACCTATTCTTTTTGTTCTTTCAAAAATTACATGAGTCATTTGAATACAATTGTATCTAAAAAGTGATATTTTCCAAACATATAATCAATGTAATAAAATACAAAACATATATGCATGATGGCAAAAACAAATAGTGAGTTATGAATATATCAGATGCAATGCGTGTATATAAATTACCATATGCTATCACAAACTGCTCTCACACAGATTATAGGCTGAGTTTTACATTCTTGTGTCTACATTATATGAATTTGAATTATTATGGACGTGAGATACGTTACGAAGATGGACGTCTGACTCAATTCTTTGTGGTGTTTCCTTCTCCTCCCCTTCCTCAATAGCCAAAGCTTTGCAGCAGCCGACTTTTCTGCAGCAGTAGCAATTTCCGGTTATCTTCATAAGAAATCGGTCAAATGGCGCCAATGAGCGCATGCATTCCGGCAACCATTTCCAATTTCGTAATTTCTTCGGTAAACATTTTGGACATTTTTCCTGTATGACCTTTATGATGAATACAATAAAAATCAAGACACCAATCGGAATGAACACAGCTGCAAGTGCTATCCAACTGACAACTGAAAGAGCAAAGCCTGCACCAGGAAGTATGAAGAATGCGAAAATGAGATACAACACAGCAAACCAACGATATTTTGCTGTCTGCGTACCGAGAAACTTTGCTGCTCTAATTGGTGGTCGAAAAAACGGTAGCGGAAAGAATAGTAAAATACCGCTTAAGTTAAAGAACAAATGACATATAGCAATTTGTAAAGAGTTTTTAAGTTTGCTTGGATCCTGTGCAAATGCTGCAAGAACACTTGTCGCAGTTGTTCCAATATTTGCACCTAGGGTCAATGGGTACATTCTCTCCACAGTCAACACGCCGATTCCCACTAATGGTGTAAGCGATGAGGTAAATATTGAACTCGACTGAACCAGAACTGTCATTCCCGCCCCTATCAAAATAGCAAGATAGTCTGTAAAGTAACTACATACTCCTGGAAAATCAGCGTTGATGAACTTTCTGATAACGTGTGCCATCTGACCTCTTAGAAGCGAATGTAAAAGTTTCACTATGGCAACAAGACAGGCACACAACAACACAAGGGCGATTATCAACAAAACAGCTCCGACGGCTGCATCACTCCAGCCACCGTCACGTGATACGCTTTCAAAGAGGAATTTACCTGAAAACAAAACAAAACTGAAAATGAAAACAATGAACTTTCATTTATATAATGCTGACATCCAACAAATCTGAAATTTCAGTAACTATTAAAAATATTGGTTGTCAGGTGAAACATCGTGTCATTTATGGTGTTAAGAGATCATTTAATATGTACCTAGCAAAGCACTTGAGCGACATCATATCACAGATGGAAAGATATGCTACATGGGCTATATCTATTGGTATACAAAGTGCCGTAAATAATATCAATTCTTGCCGTAACAAACATTACTAGTGAAGCATTCAGACCTTAAGATTTCTACCACAAGACCCCGACCCATTTCACTTTCCTGTCCATTTCACCTTCTGGCCCATTTTCAACTCCTTAGGTATATTATCAACCTTATTTCCAGAATATATATTTCACAGCCCATTTTTTGTCCCTGTCTGTTTGACCTGAACTCTTTGCTATTTCATCACCCTGTCCAACCTGATCTCCCGGTCCCATTGGTTCCCAGGTCTATTTATCAATCGACCCCTTAAATTTTCAGGCCCTCTTTGACCTTCTGATCCTTCCTGACAACTTAGCCCCCTATTTGATTTCCAAGCCAGGACCCCCCCCCCCAAAAAAAAAAAAAAAAAAAAAAAATAAAAAAAAAAATAAAATAAATAAATAAACAAAATGAAAAGATCAAGACGAGGTTTGAGATTCACATTTTTCTACTCTCATTTGTTAAGTATTTATAGACAAAGTGTGTTTGTTTTGTTTGTTTTGGGTTTTACATCACATCGACACAGTATAGGTCAAATGATGACGTTCCAGCTTTACTGGTGGAGGAAGACCTCAGGTGCCCTTCCGTCCATTATTTCATGCACGAACGGGCACCTGATATGGACAAAGTAATAAGGGACTCGGTTTATTTTAGATTAATGGCACGAAGCTGCGATTTGTTTTTGATGTTCCTCAACAGTTACACAGCAGTAATAGCCAGTTATATATTTTAAATGAAGTACGTATATTTAAAAAGAACACGTGTCACTATATTTATTCAAGTTCAATTGCCGTATGTATAACGAAGGCAGTAGATAACAAATAAATAATATCACATGAGTGACTTGGTGGTAACACAACGCGGACTAAAATCCTTTTTTCCGGGGTAGAAAAAGATAAATTTCCTTTACTCTAAAAACGGATGGGTGTCACTGCGTATGTAAACATATTGCTGAAAACATGACATGCGTGCAACATCCGAAAGTGTATACATACTCATTTCTGTTTATAACATTTCTGTTTCTACTGAACTAAACAGCCTCTTTACTACACTTTCACTATTACACGATTTCACACCTTCACGACATTTTTTGTTTGTTTAGTTTTGATTTTGAGAATACGTGCATTCAACAAGTAAACCACATATTGATCTTGTCATGATAAAATAATAAGTTGTTTACAAATTGTCATTTTTTATAAATAAAAACCTTTATTTACAAAGTGCATTGTAAATGTTAAATAGATGATTAGAATACTAATTATCACTTTATTTACAGCTTGATTATATTGCAATACCGGAATTTTCTTGATTTTTTAAACATTTAAAAGGATGCCCATAGCGCACAAAGATTTTTAAAAAAAAGTTATTTCTTGTACTTTCCCTATTGTTGGTTATTATGTGGCTGAATAGATAGCAACAATTAAATTGTTCACAACAGAAATCTATATGTCTAACATTGATTAACTTAACATAGAATTAACAAAGGCATAATTGTTATAGTTTTATAGCATATTAGCCAATTTTCGAGTGGTCAACATATTTTTCGGTGTGAGATGAAAAAAGGTTTGCACAAGCTTATTAGGCGAGGTTCTTATCAAATATTACCGTGTGGACGAGTCACTAAATCTACATGCAATTAGTAGAAACTTGTTTTAATAATACCACAGCTTCGATGATTATAATGCATATATGTTAAGGTTTTGATATGATTGAGTATTGCTATTTCTTGTTGTGAAGCAGGAATCCTGGTACCCTTTAAAAAAGACTTGTCACCAGGTCTTCGCCCGTATGACCGAGTTCCTTTAAATTTCAAGTATTTCATTACTAGCTATACTTTAAATACTTACAATTTTTACAGTTGACATTTACAGATTTAACAGTTTCAATTAATGTCCCGTTCACTTCCTCTAACGTTTTGTTTTTAATTTTGTCGCAGCAAATATGTTTTATAATGGATGGACTATCATCTTTTAACTTTCCTGTAGCAATCTTTTCAATCACCTTCTTGTCAATCTATTAATAAACAAATACGTAAGTGTCAATTATAGAATTAATTAAACTGAAATGAATTATGATTAAGAACATTGTATGAAGTAAAAATGGTAGTTAATTCATGTGTCGGTTCAAAATAAACGCTAGGTTAAGATCATTCTACTAGATATTTTGTACTAAAAGATGAATTAATGTTACCAAATAGATTAGACGGGAAGTTGAATAAAGCTATTGAAGTAACTGACGGCTGCTCAATATTACATCGAGGAAAGTAAAATTGAAATAGAATACATGTTAACCCTTACTGCGCATTTAGTTTTGATGAGAAAATAAATATAAACATGAATAAATTTAAAGCGAATAAAATGTTCGTATTTAAATAGCTTTGCTCGATTTTTAATGTTAAAACACACACACAAAAAAATGCACGCTTGTTGAATTTCTAAATACTATTATTTTGAAAATGTTTTCTTACTTGTATTATAAGTTTTGTAAAAGGTTTAGTTATCACTTTCAAGAAGTCCATTTTCCCGCCTTTGGTCGTCTGCAGATCCATCGAGTCAATCATCAAACTGCTTATCTTTTCCAGATAGCCTAAATAACAAAGAAAACAAGAGTTCGTGATAATTGATGTTAGCACTATTAAGTGTTGAGAATTGAGAACCGTTCAAGCCGGTGCTAGGGGGCGTGAGGGATGTTGCACGTATTCATTATCCCTCATGTACAGACTCAATCAAAAGTCCCATGTTACTTCAAATATACAACTAATGTTAGGACACTTTTGAATTATAGTATGTATTTTTATACTTTATGTTTCCCCCCCAAAAAGTACAACTAGTGTTTGAACACTTTAAAATAATATTATATATTTATCATATTTTATGTTTCTTCAAAAGAACAACTAGTGTGTAAACATTTTAAATAATAGTATGTGTTTTAATACTCTAACGTCGTTATTCGTTAAATCCTGTTAAATTACACGGCTATTTTGGTCATGAAGTGATACTAATAACACAAAAATTACATAATTTATGTAGTTTTAAAGACTAACTTTATCGTTTTTAGAAAATATAGCTCATTATTATAGTGGCTGATTTGGTACGCTTTTGTACGTCGCGTTGGTGCGACAACACGACAAAGCGCCAAACGGCGCGTTGTCGCGCTGTCGTCTTTTCGTCCCGTTTCTAGCGCGGCACGCCGAACGGCGCGTATCGTGCGGCGTGTTGTCGCGATGTCACATTGTCACTCGGCTCAAGCGAAAGGGCGGATCGCGACAACCCGTCGCACGACAATGCGTAGCACGACAACGCGCCGTTCGGCGTGCCGCGCAAGAGACAGGACAATCAGACGACAGCGCGACAACGCGCCGTTTAGCGCTTCGTCGTGTTTTCGCCATCGACAGGACGACAAGACGAAAGTCCGACAACGGGCCGTTTGGCGCTTTGTCGTGTTGTCGCTAGCACCAAATAGACGCACAAAACAAAAGTGTACCTAATCAACCACCATACAATGATCTTTGCTTGCTCTTCAGGTATATTAAGATCGTCGTTTGTAATTAAATAAATATGCAACGTCGCATGCTGAAAATAAGCCATATTTTTTCTATTGCCTGTCTCATTAAAAATCAAATAAATGAACTCTTATATGATCTTTGAAATTTTATTTCGTTTTCCGAATACATGTATTACCATACACCGGAAATGACGGTCTCGGGTTATTTTGCACGAGCTTATGAAATGTTTTATGCTGTGATCAAATATCTTTAACATCCATTCATCTTTGATCACATGATCAGTAAAAATCATCATTCATTATTGGGACAGACTGACATTAAGTGTTTTGAATGACATACATTGTACATGTATAATATAAACCAGGAAATTCTATAATGAAGTTCAGAATAATTATGTCCATAAAGATATGCCATCATCATCGCCTTGTCATTAATATATGAATGAGGAAGCCTATATTCGCTGTAAAAAAACTTCTACCATTACCTACGTCAGTTAAATTTACAATGAATATGGAAAAAAGATCATTTACTTTTTGTAATTTTAAGTACTTGTTTTAATGTAACGGAAATGATATGTTACTGTTACTGTATCAATTAAAAATGATCAATCCAATACTAGTGATAGCAACTTAGTTTAAGTTATATACTATTATAATAATGTACAAGTTCAAATGTCCACGATAAAATTTTAAAAATGTTTCTTTTTTAATCACCTTTCTTACTATGATCAAAATAGCTTTGGTATGGTATAGGCAACTTAATTCTTTAATTAAAATATCGCGGTTTAAATATTAAAAACAATAGGAAGTGACGTAGTTTGGCAAATGTTTCAGAGTTTTGATGGAATTTATGCATTATATCATAAAAAAATATAAAAAAATAACGTAACGTCAATGTATATTTCCCGCCATCTTTAACATTGACGTCGTGTGACGTCACTTCCTGTTTATTCACTGACGAAGAACATAATAGTTCGAAATCGATATGAATAATAAAAAAATGAATGTACGCGTGAGGTTGGTCTTATTGGAATCATACATTATATCATATAAGGGATTCAAACGTCTGCATTTTTGTAAGCGGTTTTAAAGTTTTGATCACATGATAAAGTAAAATTCATTACTAATTGATAAGAAAGAAAAAAAACAACATTACTTTTATGTATTTAGCGGCAATGACATAATCATTTCAATAAGGACATTCAAAAATGAAATGAAATTATATAACACATGAAAGAAGGTGTCCTAAAATAAATTACATGAAGAATAGGGTCATTATATGATCGGCAAATCTTTGTTATTTTTATGTTATTAATATTGATATCATTAATATAGAACAATGTCCGATTGTTACCTGTTATTACTTCTAATGGTAAAAGAACAAGTACTGTCAACCAGTTGAACACATCATGTACTGTAGCTCCAGCAAATGCGCGTCTAAAGTCGTTCTTATTGGTGATCTGGCCAATTGAAACAATGGTGTTTGTAACAGAGGTCCCGATGTTTGCACCCATCACAATAGGTATTGCAAGTGATACAGAAAGCACTGTAAGAAAAATAAATGATATAACAAGTCGTTTATTGTTTCAAAATTAAAAAACTTGCGATTATTTTTTGTTTAATCTCTTTATGATCGAACCAGAAATAAATGCTAATTAAACTATAAATTACATAACTTTGACAGATAGACATACTTGTAATTAAATTCATTATTTATTAAAATTAAGCATGATGTTTCAATTTGTTCAGATATAAATGAGCCGCGTCACGACAAAACCAACGTAATGCGTTTGCGACCAGCATGGATCCAGACCAGCCTGCGCATCTGCGATCAGGATCCATACTGTTCGCTATCAGGTTTTCTACTTATAATAGAGTTTGTAAGCGAACAGCATGGATCCTGATCATTTGAGCCGCGTCACGACAAAACCAACATAATGCGTCTGCGATCAGCATGGATCCAGACCGGAATCGCAGGCTGGTCTGGATCCATGCTGATCGCAAACGCATTATGTTGGTTTTGTCGTGACGCGGCTCAAATGATGTTTTAATAGTACGATAAACTTCCGTGATTAATATGATTCTAATCATTAAGGCGGAGAATGGATATTAAAAATTCCGGATTGAATACTCACAATCGCCTCCTCCAACCATTGATACAACAATGGAAGTCGTGGTGCTTGAACTTTGTAACAACACTGTGGCCATGACCCCGATCATTAGACCGGCTACAGGGTTTGACAATATCTGGTTTTCGGCAAATGCTTGACCCGCCGCCTTACCTTTAAAGTTATCAAACATAGTAACAAGTTACAACAAGACATGGATTGTTATAATTATGTTCATATCATTTCTACATCCAGTAATATTAAGAGGATATTTTTTCGTTTGCGTGAAATATGTATTATATATTCTCACGAAACATGATAAAATGCCACATATTTTCACGAGCCGGTACGGCGAGTGAAAATATGTGGCATTTTATCATGTTGAGTGAAAATATATACCATATTTCACAAAAAACGAAAAAATAACCTTTTTATTTAATTTCATTATCAAAGAAAATGGTAACGAATCCCCATGCTTGCTACCAACTGCAGTAATGTACAGCGCGCAGTAATTTATGCGTAAGCACGCGCTGTTTGGCGCTACATTGTGACGTCATGTAAACAACTTTTTAAACGTCTGTACAGCGTTAATTACTGAATTAAAGATATTGGTGTTCGGATTAATTTTCTTAGTTAGACCATTTTCTATCATGCTAGATAGTTTTCAAAACAATATTCAAGAAAAAGTTGTTTTGTATTCATCAGATTTTTCAAACAAAACGGCGAAAGAAGTCCCTTAAAATAAATATGAGTTTTGACTCCGCCCACTTTCATATTTATATTTCATATTTATTTTTAAAAAATATGAAATATATTTGACTGATATAGCACCATATTTCATGGGTAAAATTAAATAATAACAAAGTTTAATGAACTAATTTCAGTAACGGTACAAAGATCATAGTATTAAGACACACCCTGTCATGAATAAGTATATATCAGTATAATTTTATATAATTATGAGTGTACTTATGACTTGGTACATTATCATTACCGGATTATAAATGCACTTAGGACTCGCTAAATTATCATGTCATTATCATGACTGGTTAGGTAATCAATACCGTAATATGCACTAATAATTACATTATCATTATCGAAATATAAGTACATTTGTACAATTATGACTGGTTAGGTAATCATTACCGGAATATGAGTGCAATGATGACTGGTTAGGTAATCATTACCGGAATATGAGTGCACTGATGACTGGTTAGGTAATCATTAACAAAATATAAGTGCACTTATAACTGGTTACATTAACATTACCGAAATATATTAAGTGCACTTATGACTAGTTAGGTAATCATTACCGGAATATAAGTGCATTTATGACTGGTTAAGTAATCATTACCGGAATATAAGTGCACTTATGACTGCTTAGGTAATCATTACCGAAATATAAGTGCACTTATAACTGGTTAGATAATCATAACCGAAATATCAGTGCACTTATAACTTGTTAGGTACTCAATACCGGAATATATGTGCACGTTTGACTGGTTACATTATCATAAGCAAAGTTTTGACTGATATAATTATCATTATTATTAAATAAGCTTATTTATGTATATATTTTGTGATAATGGCATGATAAACTGAGCTACTGACTGCCTTAGAAGAACTTTTAAGCAAGTTATCTTAAACTGTTTTCAACAAATATATGAATAATATTAGCCATTTGTGGTTGAGGGGTTGCCTTTAAGGGCAGGGGCATCAGAATTTCAGCCATCGTTTATCCCTGCGTGAGCATGAGAGGCGACGAAATGGGTTTCCAGCAGAAAAGGTGCTTTTGACACCTTGTGTTGCTTTAAGTTTGTTACACTCGAGGTTAGCCAAAATAATTTTTTTTCTGTTTCGGCATCATGTGATCGTGTTGGTGTGCCGTAAAACCAAACAAAAATATTTAACTGACATAGCCCCATATTTAAATGGTAAAATCCTAGACTATTCACGTTATTTATTGATAAAATCTAACTGTTTAGATGTTACGTATGTGCAAGATTTAATATTAATTTTATTACGCCTTTACATCACGTAACTTAATTTTATCTTACCCTTTATAATGCATTTAGAATATCGTTAAAGTTGACAATAAGGTAAATACATATATATTGAAATATTAGGTATGTTTTTGCTTCAAAGCAAAGAATGACAGTAACACCACATTCGAAACAACGAAGAAACACTTTTGGTATACAATTATAGCTTATGTTATAATATATTTACATAAAAAGCGGCAACTAAACTGCCACCTATTCAATCAATTTTCAAATTTTACAGTAGGTTTGACAAGGAAGTGAGAAATCTATATTGCTTTGAAAAAAAAGAAGATTTTATTGGATATGAATTAAATGCTTGCTTAATGTGTGCACATCAGACGCACTAGGTACGGAAGTGTATTTGGGACAATCTGGGACAATTTATATTGGCTATTTCATAAAATGTATTACGTAAAACGTATCGCGTCTTCTAAGTAATGTATCGTCTAAATTACCACTATGTATAATATATATGATTTGCTAACAAATTTCCTTTCAAAATCTTGTTTTCACTTAAAGAAACGTTTAAGGATGTATATTAAAGAAGTTTAGATGCTCTGAGCCAATGAAAACTTTATTGGACACTATAATGGACGCCTACATTTTCATCTAACGAAAAGTGTTTCTCTATATATTCATAAATAGACTGAAGCACTGTGTAGTAAAACAAATCTAGTTGACTAAGAAAGAAATCTGAACCAGACAAACTGCTCAACGATGTTCGGTTTGTTTTGGTCGGTTCTTACAGAAGTAACTCGGCATTGTTCAGCTATTTTTAAAGAACAGTCACGTGATTTATTTATCCTATCTAATTACTAATAGTTTCAATAACGTGTAATGTAATACCAGATAAAATTCCAGCATATAATTTTGAATGACATTATTTTGCTCAATCATGAAAATTATACATGCATATAAATAATATATATCGCAACCATGTTCTTATTATATGGTAGGTAGATTACAATTAACCACTCCTTGGATTTTATTTGAACTTTTATCAAAACAAAGCTATATATCTATCTGTAAACGAACAACTCTTGTTTACGATTTATAGTACATTTAGTGACAAAAATTATTTTGATGTGAAGTTACATTTATAGAAATATTTGTTTTTTCATTTCTATTTTTTGTTCTCATATGTTAACCAGGATGCAATTAGCTTGTTGAACATTCATCTCATTGGTTTATTTTGTTTACGAACATCACGTACACGTATAAAGATTTATCTATATCATAGAATAACATGCAGTTGTGAAACGCAAAAGTGAATGCATCACTAGGTATTATACTCGCATTTATTTGATCGTTAACATAACTAGCATGAAAAGAATCTAATCTAAATGAGAATCGAGACGAAATTGTATCTTAACCAATTTCTGTAATAACATTCTTTTGAAACATTCAAAACATTTTTTTTTTCAATTTGAACGCAGATATTTTGTACTTTTTTCATTTATGGTTACTTTAAATATAGCTAAGATATTTATTTGTTCTTAACTATCTGAACCAAAGCAAGATCATGAAAAAGATGATGTGTGAAAGCAATTAAAGCAAACATAAAATTTTAAACTGGATGTGCAACATTTCTTACGCTCCAAAAGTCGGGTTTAATAATCAACACTGAAAGTATTGGTATAATTGATCCTAAAGAACCAGAAATTATACCAACATTGAATTCAAACTGAATTTATATCAAAAATAATTATATCTTTCAAGTAGTCCAATTTTAAAAATGATTCATTATTTGAACGTTTTACGTGAACATACTTCATACAAAGGATTAAACAAATTAAAAGAAACAATTTTATTTCACACATTATAAGATATAACTATTTTACTTTCAGCGATTGCATAAAATGATGTTTCGATTCTACTGAACTCGTACACACCTGCAAAACCTATATCTGACTCGACTATCGTCTCGTTCAATATGGTTTTGATAGTCGCGTACTCGTTTAATAAAATTCATTAATAATTTACTTCTCAATATTAGGCACGTTTTCACTTCAAATGTAAGGCTAATATGAAGTTAACCACGACAACAAGACAATTATGTAAAAAGTACGGCCTTAATAAGGAAATTTGGCTGTTATGATATTGGAGAATTTTGATTGGCTTTCCAGCTCGGCCATGATGAATCTAATTGTTTTGTTGTTTTTTCATTGAAAAAAAAATCGCCATTTTGACTTGCTGCGAGACATTTTTAAAACAAGAATCTCATTTATAATACCTAACAATTCCGAAATTTTACATTACTTATATTTTGTTCACTAAGTATTGGGGCTTTAGACTTTCATATTAGCCTTCGGCCTTTGACCTCAGGCTAAAATGACAGTTTTCAGCCAAATAACAAGGTCATTATGAAAACATTTGATTCTTAACATTATAGTATTGTCCTCAACAATATATACTTAATAATTTCATGAAATGTTTTTCTAGAAGTGTTGCTAATAAAGAAATTGTCTATAAATAGGCGAATCATAAAACGTCACATGAACACATTTTTCAGCAGTTTGAGCACCAGAAAAAGTAAGCTTATTCGCATAGTTTCAATATAACCCGGAAAGGACAGTCATTTGATGAACTCTGTCCTAACGGAAAAAAACATTCCGTTGACGCAATGTAGTGGTTTCCTTTTTGTCTGCTATTCAGTTTTTTTATTGTAACTTAACTTGTACAATGGTAAATCAGGAATTATAGCGGCAGTATCTCATACTGCAGAAAAAATTCTGTAGAACAAGTTTGACTGGGTTCTTTACCAACCACAATATAAAGCTAGTATATCCAGTGTAAAGCTTTGTTTAAAATGTAACAAAAAAGAGAGATTCACAAAAGTTTATCTTACCTCCAAGTAGTTTGAATGCGTCACCAAGGAAACTCAATGAACAGATGAAGATGAAAAGGAAACCAAGAAGTAAGATTATCTTGCATATATAATGCCATAGAATCCTTTTGACTTTCCCGCCAGTCGACAATTCTATATCGAAGAATGAGAAATATATATTAACCTTTATTTAAAAAAAGCATTTTCTTATCTTCGAAAGATGCAAGATGTAAGTAATGATAGTTAAAAAACATTAATGAGCAGCATTATTTCAAATATATTCATTTAAGACCGATTGTGAAGCACATTCACGCAACTTACATTCATCATTTTCAAATCTGCTTTCTGAAAGTAACCAGTACTGGTGAAATATGAAAAATTTGATCGTGACTCAAGTATAGTGACTAACATTATTAGTTATAATTAAGAGAAACATAAGCATAATAACCAGTACCTGACCACGGAGTAAAGTCAACCTCTAGTTCCGGTAATGCCCAGACATCGTTTTCAGAACTTCCGGTCTGGTCAGCTACATCAACATAACTATCAGCCGTGTATGCGTCGTTGTCATACCCTTCATTTTTCTGCGGAAAAAAACGAAAACGAACTTAATGTTTGTCTTTTTTTCTTCTAATTTTACTCTAAATAAAGTATCTATTTATCAGTCTATAAATGAAATAATGCATCACATGCGCTGTAAATCTATGGATTATGGGCGCCAGTGGCAGAATGGTTAAGGTAATTGACTTCAAACAACCTACCCCTCACCGATGTGAGTTCAGATCCCAATAGGTACTTTCAATTTTTTCATGTGAGGAAGCTATCCAGCTAGCTTACGGAAAATCGGTGGGCTCTACTCAGGCGCCCGTAAGTACCTGAAATAATTGACGGAGGGGCACCTAAAGTCTTCGAACACCATTTAAGCAGGATAGTCGCCCTATATGATCTATACCATGTTGGTGAGGCCTAAAACCCAACCAAGAAAAAGTGATGAACAGCTTTACAAAACAGAAAAACAAAGCTGAAGTGTATCTATCATCACCTTACAGTGTTAAGAAATTGCTATAAATGGTGATTTATACTGAAGATCATGTCATTGAACATTTATTAACTTTGTATAACACGAATGTTACAAATATCACGACAGTTCATTGATGACTTAGCAATGCACTTGGGAAGGGTCATATCTGGCAAACTTAAATACAGTAATGCTTATATTTGATATTTGTGAAAAAAGGTTTATTTTGTGATATAAAGTGGCCTATTTGTGAACTGAGCGGTGACTTCTAAAGTTTATCATGTGTCTTCTGGCCTATAAGTACTATTCAAATAATACATTCAAGTGCTACTTTATCCAACAGTGGAACTAGACAGTCTCCAAATACAAACGGATGAAAAACTATTTGTCTTTTCCATTTCAGATTTTTCGACTTGTCGAAAATCAATCGCCATAGTTAACCTCTATTAAATAATATGAATAATGTAAAAGTGTAATATCTATACATAACAGAAACAAATATTTAAACAAAATATATTCTATATGAATTCGTTTTAAGCAAATAATTAACCAAATAAAACCAACCCCAATGTTAAATAAAGCTATATTGCATGTTTAATTTTATAATACAGACTATAACATATTTGTAGTTTGAGTTTTACTATGCTTTCCGATTTTATTTCTTTATGGGATGAACATTTAAGATATTACCATTTAATGTAACCACTTACCATACACATTCGTCGTATAATAATATTATTGACAAATAATAAAAGTATTTAATGTGGTTTATATTTACATATATTTTAGTTTTTTTTTGTGGTAGCAATAATTCATTCCCAATTAATATAAATAGATTTGACATAAGTCAAATGTTGTATGTATTTTGTTTTCTAAAGTGAAGTGAACTTAATAATAAGGTCCTCTATGTTATCTATCAATTTTGATCTATGTATTTACATTTGGATACGTTCAGATGTAGTGATATACCTTGTTATTATATGGAAAGTACAGAAATACTAATGATGATTTTGAAGGGCATGTGATAAAAAGTCTAACTTTGATGATCATATGTTTTCTTGTGCATATTACAAATGCATTGTCACCATTTGTTTCTCTCATACCACAATTATGATTGCCATAAATTACATCAATCATTATTGACGTTATAAATTATTTAGTAAGGCAAATATCGAGCATGAAGCGTATGTTTCGATATAGTTTGACGTAAAAAAACACACAAAAAAAAAAAAAACACAAAAAAAAAAAAAAAAAAAAACAACAAACAAAAACAACACACACACACATAAATTAATAAATAAGAAATGAAACAACCTCGAACCATGTATGGAGCCGTACATAGCTACTTTGGTTCCAAAAATTGCTATCTTACAATGCTAAAATCAACAAATTTACTGTTTCTAACTCGGTACCATATTTCATTCATGTCTACTTTGTTACCATTTATTGATGAGCTGGTACCATGCTATGTGATAATCAACTTATATATTACTACTTCCGTTCTATACATTGATAAAATGGTTTCAAATATTATAAAATGAATTAATTTTAATTGATAATTCGGATTCATATAAGGAAATATGGTTCCATATAAGGCTACTTTGTATCATATATTGAAGAATTTGATTTATATATTGAGAAAATTAACTTATGTATTGCTATCTTGGTTTCATACACTGACGGTATGGTTTCATATATTGTAACTGTGGACTAATATGATAGCTTCTGGTTTAATATGAAGGTGTTTTCATTCAAATATTGAAATGTTTTGCTAATTGAAACATGTATTAATATTCTGAGGAATAAAATATGTTTAAACTAAACTTATTAATATATAGTCGAAGTGAACTTGTATATAATCCACATGGTGAAATTAATTGAAAAAGAACAATATAAGACAGCAATGGCTTTCCATAGGAAACATACTTAATGGCCTTTCTTATACAGTGTAACAAATCTTCATCCTGGAGCATTATATGTACCTGCTATTATTAATGTATGTCAAGTGTATGTGATCTTTAACAATTGATTTAGTTCAAACAATAATAAGCGAATCCAATTTTTCTTACAGAACAAAAAAACCCAAGTAAGTAGAAAATAAAACAAACATTTATAAGGAATAGACGAACTAGAAAAAAGCTGTGAAATTTCAATAGATTCGATCTGTACTAACTAAAAGTCAATTCTGACTGAATTTTATAAATGAACAGACGGTATCTAGCAACAGTCAAGCTTCAAATTGTTTAACACGAAATGGAAGGAATTAAGACTGGTGATGAGGCGTTAAATTTCCGTAGAAAATGAAACGTGATTAATGTAGCAAGAAAAATCTGTAACTGGTCAGATAGTCCCTGAAAATTGACAACAGTAACAGAAACAACATATTAGATTTAATCATTCTTTAATTTGACATTCAGTTAAAATGTCCCTGACCCCATCCCACCCCCTGCACAACAAATGTGGAATAAGACTGGTCGTCCGTCCGGCTAGGGATTTGATTGATCGAAAATATTTTGATTGTTCGGAAAATAACTCAAGATGGATAAAGTTAAAGACCAAATATGTTTCCATACCTTTGGAGTTATTTCCCTTTATGATTATATATATTTAATGGTAGTCCGGAGTATTAATGAAAGAAGGAAGTATTGAAAGTATAAGATTGAAACTACATAGCTTGATAGCCCTTATTAAGGAAAAGTGTGCCTTTAAAAGACATGACTCTTTTATGCAAAACTTTTAATTACTGACATGCGTAATTTTAGATACTTAATTTTTTGTCGGAAACTTGGCTTGTCATATCTTTATGTAATATGAACTACATGAACCATAGTTTGAGAGGCTTGCCATATCTCTATGTTATATGAACTACATGAACCATAATTTGAGAGGCTTGCCATACCTTTATGTTATATGAACTAGCTGAACCATCAGTTGAGAGGCTTGTCATACCTTAATGTTATATGAACTAGCTAAACCATCAATTGAAAGGCTTGCTATATCTTTATGTAAAATGAACTACATGAACCATAATTTGAGAGGCTTGCCATATCTTTATTTAATATGAACTACCTGAACCATCAATTGAAAGGCTTGCCATACCTTTATGTAATATGAACTACATGAACCATAATTGGAGAAGCTTGCCATACCTTTATGTTATATGAACTAGCTGAACCATCAATTGAAAGGCTTGCCATATATTTATGTAATATGAACTACATGAACCATAATTTGAGAGGCTTGCCATTACTTTATGTTAAAAAAACCAGGAGAACCATCAATAGAAAGGCTTGCCATATCTTTATGTAATATGAACTACATGAACAATAATTTGAGAGGCTTGCCATACCTTTATGTTACATGAACTAGCTGAACCATCAGTTGAGAGGCTTGTCATACTTTTATGTTATATGAACTAGCTTAACCACCAATTGAAAGGCTTGTCATACCTTTATGTTATATTAACTAGCTGAACCATCAATTGAAAGGCTTGCCATATCTTTATGTTATATGACCTACATGAACCATAATTGGAGAGGCTTACAATACCTTTATGTTATATGAACAAGCCGAACCATCAATTGAAAGACTTGCCATATCTTTATGTAATATGAACTACATGAACCATAATTTGAGAGGCTTGCCATATTTTAATGTTATATGAACTAGCTGAACCATAATATGAGAGGCTTGCCATATCTTTATGTAATATGAACTACATGAACCATAATTTGAGAGACTTGCCATATCTTTATGTTATATGAACTACATGAGCCATAATTTGAGAGGCTTGCCATATTTTTATGTAATATGAACAAGCGGAACCATGATTTGAGAGGTTTGCAATATCTTTATTTAATATGAACTACATGAACCATAATTTGAGAGGCTTGCCATATCTTTATGTTATATGAACTAGCTGAATCATAATTTGAGAGGCAGGCCATATCTTTATGTAATATGAACTATATGAACCATAATTTAAGAGGCTTATCATATTGTTATGTTATATGAACTACATGAACCATAATTTGAGAGGCTTGCAATACCTTTATGTTATATGAACTAAGGGAACCATCAATTGAAAGGCTTGCCATATCTTTATGTAATATGAACTACATGAACCATAATTTGGGAGGCTTGCCAAACCTTTATGTTATATGAACTAGCTGAACCATCAGTTGAGAGGCTTGTCATACCTTTATGTTATGTGAACTAGCTTAACCACCAATTGAAAGGCTTGCTATACCTTTATGTTATATGAAGTAGCTGAACCATCAATTGAAAGGCTTGCCATATCTTTATGTAATATGAACTTCATGAACCATAATTTGAGAGGCTTGCAATATCTTTATTTAATATGAACTAGCTGAACCATCAATTGAAAGGCTTGCCATATCTTTATGTAATATGAACTACATTAACCATAATTTGAGAGGCTTGCCATACCTTTATGTTATATGAACTATCGGAACCATCAATTTAAAAGCTTGCCATATCTTTATGTAATATGAACTACATGAACCATAATTTGAGAGGCTTGCTATACCTTTATGTTACATGAACTAGCTGAACCATCAATTGAAAGGCTTGCCATATCTTTACGTAATATGAACTACATGAACCATAATTTGAGAGGCTTGTGATACCTTTATGTTATATGAACAAGCGGAACCATCAATTGAAAGGCTTACCATATCTTTATGTAATATGAACTACATGAACCATAATTAGAGAGGCTTGCCATACCTTTATGTTATATGAAACAGCGGAACCATCAATTGAAAGGCTTACCATATCTTTATGTAATATGAACTAGCTGAACCATAATTTGAGAGGCTTGCCATACCTTTTAAATAATACGTTAAATGAACTAGATGAACCATCAATTGATAAACTTACAATAAATGTATAAATCTATTGATGTACAAGGTTCATTCTCTTATATAATACAGAATTAATCATATCTTTGACACAGATGTAATTAATAAGCAATAAATTGGGAAAAGTTTTATTCACGAAAGACAGTTAAATTCATATAAAGGCGGATTTGTTATAGCAACAAAACGGTTTATGATCTTTCGGGCGATTTTATTGCCGAAAAATTTGACTTCATCAATGAATGTTCACTTGAATAAGAACATTTTTGTGACACGAGTTTCCTTGATTTTAACCTTAGACAAACAACGTTAAAGTACATTAATTGAAATTTTGATCTGCAGATTTGAGTAAGGACGGACTCCTCTACCTTTGATTCATTGACAAAGGAAAATAAACTAGAAGTCAACAAATCACATTTCTTTGTTGCGTTGATGAGATATGCTTCTGCCTTGTCAATTTTAGAAGCTGCTAATTATCAAACTCCAAAATTGTTTAAAAATATACACACACAAACATGTGTAATTATTGTCATGGTAAAATATATACTTGGTGTAAAACTATCATTATGTTCTTGCATTTGTCTAGAGATACATTCCACTCTTATAAAAATTTAGTGATATTGGCCTTTAATCTTCAAAACGTTAAGACCAGTTGTATCAAGTTTCGAGAAATGTGTCATTTTTATTCATTCTCTTCATATCCTTACCTCGTTCTGCTTTATTTTATCAAATTAACGGGATATACGTGTGATACCCAGAGTTTAGCAGTACTTAGGTACTTTCATCACAAAACAACTTTGAACCACATGCACCCATCCTATCATGTCCGTTTCAAAATCATTTTACGTGGGTAAGCATTCTCTAATTACCAAGTAGGGAGAATTTTAAACCAGTCGTTTGTTTTACAAATTATAAACGTTTGTATGATATATAATAAATATAATAAAAAATAACCTGCGTAAGATATTTTATTACGTCTTAGATGTCATTTTAATAACTAGAAATTGCTTGTTTCGTACAACAATGAATCAAATGTTAACAAGAATGATTTACATGACATGAGCCGCGTCACGACAAAATCAACATAGTGCGTTTGCGACCAGCATGGATCCAGACCAGCCTGCGCATCCGCGCAGTCTGATCAGGATCAATGCTGTTCGCTATCAGTTTCTCTACTTGTAATAGGGTTTGTAAGCGAACAGCATGGATCCTGATCAGACTGCGCGGATGCGCAGGCTGGTCTGGATCCATGCTGGTCGCAAACCCATTATGATGGTTTTGTCGTGACGCGGCTCATATGTATAATGTACTGACACGAGCAAGGACAAGAAGACACTACGTCTACAGACGACATAAAAATGTCGTTCATACATGTACATGGTGTGGCATATGACGAGATATACAAGTTAGGAGATAAATAGGAACACATTTTATAGTTTTGCTGTAAAAGGGTGTAAAAAGATACAATAGTATATACAAATAAAAGATAAAAATAATAATGATAAACCCCGAAATGACTAAATATTTATAGTTATTTTAAAAGCAAAATAAGTAAATAAATAAATAATAATAAATAAATAAAGTATAGATGATAAATATAGTGAATTAATGTCAAGAATAATAAAATAAATAAATGATACAAAAAGAATTATAAAAAGAAAACAACATATGAAAATATATCAATTCCGAACGATTTCTAGTACATACTTTACTTATAACATATTCATTCACGTTATTTTATGTCTTAATTCACCTTTTGAAGTTTTATAAAAAAAAAACGATTTCTAGTTCTTTTTCCCCAGTGTTTTCTTATTGCACTACCAGAATATCGCTAGTAAACCATTTGAATACTAAGATGGAATACATTTATCAGATTACAATTTTCAAAAAGATGTAAATTTAATTTATATATAGTTGTTTAAAGACAGGTAGTTGTCTAAATCAGGCCTTATGATAAATAAAAGAATAATTTATTATTTATTATTATTTATAGTTTATAATGTATTTGCTCTTCAAATCACAAGTTTTTTTTATATCCCTTATTAATCATGTACACAAGAACATTTTAAATGTTACCATCATTTTATTACAGCCAACTTTGTTGCCTTAATTTCATCTAGGATAAATACATCAACGTCCATATGATTTTAATTTATACCAGTAACAGTTTACAAACGTTCTAGTCACATCTGTTACACCCAAACGTTTTTTTTTTCGTATATACGACTTGCTCTAAATATATATAAAAAAAAACAACAAAAATATCACCTCTTTTCTTCTGTTATCCATTATCAATGTCTTCAAATTCAAACGCACATAGCCTAACAGCCTTCAAAAGATTGAAATTATTTCACTGACAACTTTATATCCTTCTGCTAATCTTATATTAATAAATCTTAATTGGTGTAATGTGTCCTTTCACTTATAAATGCGCAAAATATTAAATGAAATGCAACCTGTAGATAAGACAAAGCCCGTTTTTCATCGCGGTTTTTTACTGTACGTCAAGAGGTTGTAAAGCGACATTTATTATTACATCGCCGTCGGCACTTCTGTGACAGCTTAAATACAGATGTACAATTCCAAATATAACTTTTTGTGACAATCCTAGCACTCATGTCATTTTTTCGTATATTAACCCTTCACTTCTTTGATTATGGATTTAAGCTGAATTTCTTTAAAAGAGCCGCGCAACGACAAAACCAACATAATGGGTTTGTGACCAGCATGGATCCAGACCAGCCTGCGCATCCGCGCAGTCTGATCAGGATCCATGCTGTTCGCTATCAGTTTCTCTACTTGTTATAGAGTTGGTAAGCGAACAGCATCGATTCTGATCAGCCTGCGCATCAGCGCAGGCTGGTCTGGATCCATTCTGGCCGCAAAGCCACTATGTTGGTTTTGCCACTATGTTGGTTTTGTCGTGACGCGGCTCATTAAAGATTTCAGTTGAGTGCATTGTCAATAATTGCAAACACACTCACGACATTGGGTTATGATGTGTTGTTCTTTTTTTTTTTAAATCATGGTCTGTTTTATATCTTTCTACTATTTTGGCTTTTGGCACATCAGTTGTGCTCCTAATATATACTGTGTATTTTTCTTATCCTTTTTCTTCTTATTTTCTTTCCCATGAGCGTAGTTGTATGGGTATGGTGTATGGATGGTGTATGGTTAAACCCGGACCAAGGTTTCCTTTATATATTGGCTTCATTTTTTTAAATCTTACACATTGCTTTAAATAATATATTTTTGACAATGATATTTTACTCGTCATTTTTGTCTTAAACAAGTTTATGAATTTATAACTACCATCATGACGACGGCGGGATGACGTCATACAAAGCACTTGAACCATCTTGCACCGACATCGGTGAAAATATCGTTTGATTTGTAATGATAAACAAGGAGAGTACGGAATTCAAAAAGTCAGTTTTTATGACTTTTTTTACAATAAGTGTCACATAGATGCCTTCTGCAATTTACCGTTACGAGGTTTGGCATACGCCTCTTTATATGTCCGAGAGAACGATATATCTTTTAACCCCACAATAAGTGTTCTCTTAATTAAGTGGAAAGTCAACACTATCATATTAACAAAATTCTCTATTTTGTAATGCAGATCAGCAATGATACACTGAAATTAAAAAAAGTCCTCTTTCTAAGATCAAGAAAATTACCGATCTTGAAAAGATTATAAGGATGTAACATGGCCTGCTGATACAGATCGGAATAGGTAACTGATTACAGCGGTAAGAAGGCTCTGAAAACAAATTTTTTATATAGTTTTTTTCTAATAATTAGCGTATGAATTTACATCTGCATTCATATAGGCAAAATGATTTCTACCAACGCCGTTCATTCATCATAGTCGGTTACCCACGGTATATATTCCGTATATTAGATAATATAGTATGTACGGAATATATACAGTACCGTGGGTAACCGACGATGTTCATTCATAAATGACGCACGATAATGACGATATTTAAAGCAAGCCACTTTTCTTACCCGGGGATGTAAGACAGGGTTTTCTAACACCTGTTTAAACAGCAGATGCTTCTATCTCAAATGCAAGAAAAATGGAAGGTGTCCACATGAAATAATTGTTACAGTGAATGGAAAGTCAAAAATACAACCAATTCAGAAGCGCACACTTTTCGTTCCGTAGTTGTCATGATAGACCTAGGTCAAAACTGCTAGAAATTTATTAAAATAATTCGCAAAAATTATTATATTTTTTAGTGTTTTTCTTAATACATCGTTCTCAAATATGCATAACGAAGCATGAACTTAGAATAACTTTCCTTTTAAATCATAAGTATACATACATGTAGAGAATATCAAGGCCGAACCAATATCGAGAAATTAGTTATAATTATATAAGCTGTGTGCTCCGAAAGATTTTATAGATTTCATTTGATAGGCTAGAATAAGCTGATGTGACCCATGTGTACCTCATATCGGAACCATTTACGTAGTTGTTTTGATTTGTTTCTTTTTAGAAAAATTTGTCCTAAATCTATGAAGTGATATTTTGTGAACTTTCAAGTTATTTTTTATATTGTAACACGTTTCACATTTTTTTGCCATCAAATTTACACTTATACAGAACAATGTTATATACTTTATAGTATTAAAAAAATAAAAATAAAAGTTCTTATTTTGGTGTTGACATGAACGGGAAATACGTCAAACAAATTTATCTTAAAAACCTGATACTGAAGACAGCTTGTAACTACACAAGGTGCAACTGTGCGGTTTATCTGATCTCAAACTAATTTACAATATATTTGAAACAGGTGGTGTCGTTTTTCTGGCAAAAAAAAAATAAAATAAAAAAAAATATTTGATTCTTCACATTTTAAATTTAGTCCATTTCTTCGAGTAGTTACATAGATATCGTTGAAAAAACTGATTTCATGTTTGTCTTTAAGTAAATATGTTTTGGAACTTATGTATTCAAGAAGAATAAAATGGTGAATTCATGATGTAGAGTTAATATATCAACCCTATTTTCATTAAATGATGTGTTAAGTGAAAAGATATTATCATAAAAATTCATTTTAAGTAAAATTTACATACTAAACAACGGCGCAATTTAAACAATACACTTTTATAGACGTTATTAAACACTTCCTTTATTGAATTCGTTTTGCTGTTGTCTAATTTTTCATAATTATATTATCATAATGTAAACAAAGTTAAAGTTCAAGCAAGTGTTAGATTGTTTTAAACTTGACAAGTCACAAGCAACGTTTTAACATAATGTTTGTGAGCGGAAACCACCATGATTCAAGTAATACATCAACATTCACTTTAGATAATGTTTTTCGTTGTATACTTGAGGACGTTGTATAATGTAAGATCTATTATCATTAATTAATTTCATTAAGAACCTAAATTAAGCACGAATGAATTAAAAACTGAGTGAAGAATTTACAATCTTGAACGAATCAAATGCAAGTAAAAGCTATATATTCAAATAAAAAGCATTGGATATAAGAAGGGTCATTGTCCTTTTATTCTTTTTTTTGTTTTTTTTACAGGGCCTTGTATTTTGCCAATATATAATGTTTGAAATCACTAATGGATTTTTGGAAATATTACACCTGTCTTCAACTTGAAATAGCTTCTTTGCTTCTGATCAACTTAACTTCTACATATCGCATCACGTCGTTTTTGGACTGTCTCTACGGCAAGCTGAGGTGTCAGTCAGTCTGCCATAAAAAAAAAATGATACCCACTGCTTAATTTCATGTTGTTTTTTTTTTTCATTTTTTTTTCAATTTTAAGAAACAATGAAACTGTAATGATCATACGGTGGCGACTCTCAGCATAACTAAAAATCGATTACTATTTTTATAGTAGCGTGTTTATTTACAATTTCATTTTTAACGGCAGCATTACGTCATATTTAGATCGCAGTTTCATTCTAAAATGCGCCGAAGTAACGTCTTCATTGTGGACTATACGACTTTACAAGTACGAAATTTTAAGCATGGGTGAAAATTACGGAAATATCAATCTGAAATGCAAGAAAAGACTTAGGAAACTAAACACATAACTCAGTTACTACAACAAGTTCTTATTCTGTTCATTCTTTATAACAATCAACATTTGAATACTTAAGTTCTGATTTGATTAAGCTTGAATGTAGTAACAAATTACTAAAGTGGTAACATTTCTTTCCCTTTCGCATTGCAGCTATTTTCCCGCTCATTATGTTGCACATATCAACACCAGGAAAGCAAATGAAATGATAATAACATTCTATTAATACAAATTAGACAACTTTTTTGGAATGGAATTTTTGAATATAAAAATTCTTTCGTCAAATTTGGCATACTTTTTCTTTTAAATTTCAACCATATTTATCTCTAAGTATGTACGGAATTCGTTTAATAAACCAATGAACTATAAGTAAATAGAAATCAAAATTAACACTCATAGAATGCATCTCGGCTGTTATTTCTACTCCATTCCTCTTTTGATGTCACGCTAAATGTTGTTTTGAAAATGACATTAATTGCCCAAAGGAACATACTTGTCATCAGTGCTAATTTAACACAGGCTTTTTATGAGTCACCATTGTATACTTGACACTTACTATAGGCCTCGTGATAAATCTTTCGATTTTCATATTGCTACTTGTAAACATAGATGAAGCATTCTGCATGCGACATTTGCCCGGGAAGCAATCCTTCACTTTAAAAATAAGATCAATATACAAAAGTGAAATATGTCAAAATTAAAATAAAAACTGATTTATTCAATGGTAAAACGTTTAAGAGCTCAACAGAATATATGTCCTCATTTAATAGTTCCGCTTATGTTTTGTTTATTACATTGAACGCATGTAGATCAGCGCAAAATCTATAAATCTATGAATCGAAATTATGGAAAACAAATTACATTGTGGCTTTTAATAAATAGGTGCTACTTAAAAAGTTGTACTTTTTTCATATAACTTTAAGGTGCTTTATGACGGCCGGTGTAAGGAAAAACAATGCCATATGTGATTAAATGGTCAGTGAATGACCTTATTTATTTTAAACATAATGAATTATATACAACATATATCATTAACACACATACATAATTTTAAACATAGATAACTATATACATGTACATCAAACATATTCGTATAAGTTGATATATAAACAATTTTGTGACTATCGTAAAAATGATGTTCCTTTAACATAAACAAATAAAAATGTGGAGGTTTTCTTTTGAAAATGGCCAAAAGATAGGGCTTACTGAGACCTATCTCCGCCACATTTCTTACATGAAAAATGTTAAAAACATAATATGTTTGATAATTAAAAAACATATGTGACGAGATTAAGTAGAAAAAGAATATCTTATTAATCCGTAAGTGCAAAAGACTAGAATATTGTCATTACAAATATTTTGTAAGCTTTGAAAAATATCCACTGCTAGCAGCACCAAGATATGATTTAACATATGTATGATATATATATTGCATTCATAATAAGGTACTAGCCCCTGCAAGTAGCTTAAGAATGGATCACCAAATGACGAGTTATGTATAAAACTTTATGCCATAAATAACCCTTTAATATTATCATTATAGACTACAAGTCTGTGAACATAAAATACTAGAATATTTCCATAACAAACATTTGTACATAGTTTTGAGAAATATCAACTGCAAGCAGCTGCAAAATGAATATTTACAGGTATGATATATAGAGTACATTCGTGTATGCTACTAGCCCGTGCAAGTAGCTTTAGAATGAATCACCAAACTAGCACTGTATGGAAATCATGACCCATATCATCTTTTAATATTACCATTATAGACTACCAGTATGTAAATGACTAGAATATCTTCGTTACGAACATTTGTACATAGATTATGAAATATCAGCTGCAAGCAGCACGAAAATGAATTTTTTATCTACATTGATGATATAAGAATAACTTCATCATAAACTACTAGCCCCTGCAAGTAGCTTAATGAATCACGAAATATTGCGCTAATTATAAAAAATCATTACATGTAAAATCATTCATATAGGCTACCAGCCCCTGCAGGAAGCCGTATATGAACATTATAGATACAGTCATACTGCTAAGACAAGTTTTTATTAGCTACAAGCCCCTGCAAGTAGCTTTCATTAATGGTTGATAGGCCATATATAATAAGGTAACTGGTAATTCTGGGCGAAGGCCATAATACAAACCGTAAAATATAATATTCGGTTGTTTTTTCAACACTCTGTTACTCTTATGTATTTGCGAAAGCGTTACTATTCCATCTTCCTAAAAACGTATTTTTGCGTCAGAATAACCTCGTGAGCACAATCAGTGGCTTTACCTATTCTAAAACTATGTGATTTATACCTATCACTATTTATGCCACAAAAAACTTAAAGGGGATTTGAGCTGTTTGTCAAATAATTTTTCCTGGGTACTGGTTGACCAGAGGGTAATGAAATAGGGGGGCCTGGGGATTGACCTCGCAGTGCAATGTAGTCATGCATCGCTGTAATAGCAGATGTCTTTGCATGACCATGTGTGAAAAGGTGATTGTGTGAGGTTTACCGCAGTTATGTTTGTAGAAGCGGTATGTTACTGACACAAATGATTGACCTGCATCTGAAATAAAATTCATATCTGATAATTTAAAAAAATGGCTCTTTGGATGGTTTGCACTTAGTGATTTCACTGCATCTCGCAAATGCGTTAAATGCAAAGAGAAACATGTCTGAGAACAGTTTCTCATGGAAGTAGGATTGACTTGTAATTTTTAAAGCTGCTAGCAGCTTGTCCAAAATTGTAGTAGTAATTGGTAGTCGTAGGTCAAAAGACAGAGACAAACGTTGGGTACCTTTGCTCAGTGTAGATATCAAAAAGTGTTTAGTGGGGTCATATTCTCCCGAATGGTTATGGACATACTAATGCCTGAAGGTAGGTACAAATAGACTTTGAAGACATTGCTTTTTTGGTGTAGAAAACCCACAAATAAGGCTATAACTGAGACAGATATGGGAAGTGATAAAGGAGCTTCAAAGTATGAATTGGTAAATGTTTGAAAAAGAGTCCAACTTCTTTTGTACGTTTCTAAGGTGGATGGAGCAAGAGAAGCATTCAACAAATTTTCAACCCCTTGCAAAATGTCTGTGGTTGAAGCTGTGGGCTTATTTTTGTTGGATTTGGCTTGCTGAATGTGGCCAGCTGCTTGAACTTGTCTATCTGAAAACGAGAAAGCGCATCTGCTATACAATTATCTTTGCCCTTCACGTGCTTTGCTAGGAAGACAATATTTTGCTGAAACAATGCAATACTAATTTTCTAAAATGAAACATTATACATGTGACCTTTGATGTCTGTTTATTGATAACAGACACCAATGCTTCATTATCTGTATAGAATACGACGGTGTGATTCCGCCAAAGATGTGCCCACAGATAAACTGCAGTTACAATGGGGTATTGTTCTAAAAATGTTATATTTGCTTTGTGCCATGATTGGGGAAATGCTCCGTAGAACCAATTACTTTGGTAAATGCCGCCAAACCCGAAGCATCTGTATGTAAGCATAAGCTATCACTGGATAGCCTTTTTCATTGATGAAAAAAGAATTGCCATTGAAATTTTCAAGGAAATTTAACCACATTTTCATGTCTTCCTTTGCCGAGTTTCTCAGTTTGACTTTATAATGTAACTTTTTTACTCCAATTGATAAGTTTATCAAACGTCTAAGAAATGCTCTCCCCGGTGAAATGACAGAGCATTCAAAATTAAGAAGGCCTATTAGGGAGAGAAGGGTTCGGAGTTGGCAAGATTGTTTTGAGCATAGATCTTGTAGAAGCATAGACGCTTTTTTGAGCTTTTCTTGTGGGAGACGGGCTTCCATGGCCGTGGAGTCTAAAGTGATGCCTAAAAAGACCATGCTTTTTGAAGGCAAGAACGTTTCTTCCTTATTGAGTGGCACATTGAGCATTGCACACATTTCACAGAAAGCATTGAGTGAGGCTAAAGCTTCTGAATAAGTAGGTGCAAAGAACAAAAAGTCGTCAAGGATTTTTACTATATATCTTATTCCGAATTTGTTGTAAGCTATCCATTTAAGGGCTGTACTGAAAGTCTCAAAGATTTGACAACTTGAAGAGGCTCCCATCGGGAGGCATTTATCATAGTAATATCCACCCTCCTATTTAAAGCCGAGTAAGCTATAATCAGATGGATGTATTGGTATTTTTCGGAAAGCTGAACAAATATTGGGTTTGGCCATATAAGTGTGTCTCCCTAGCGATTTAATGATTGATATCGCATCATCAATGTTTTCATATGAGACCTCTGTGAAATCTGATGGTATTTGATCATTGACTGAAGTACCTGTATTGCGTGGGTATGACAAATGATGGATCATTCTATACTCCCCTTGTTCTTTCTTTGGAACAACTCCGATTGGGGAGATTTTAAGATTGTTAAATGGCTTTTCTGAAAACGGACCACTGATTCTATTAGCTTTAAGTTCCTTAACGATCTTAGTGGCTATCATCTTGGGGTATTCGGCAGCAGACTTCAAATTTGGACTGTCTGTGCTGATTCGTTGACCTTGAAAATTGAGTTTAAAACCAAGCTGAAACCCGTTTTTTGATATATTGTCTCCTTGTATAGTCGTAACCAGAAAGAAGATGATGTAATATATTCCATTTAACTGGTGTGGGTAACGAAGAATTATCTTTTGAGGGAAGAGTGGGCCTGGTTAGATCTGATTGTGTTTGGTTGACTTTGTGGAGGTTTAGGCCCTGATTGAGTTGTATCGGCTGGACGTTTCCAGCATTTGAAGAGTGGTGATTTCCGTAGGATCCCTTGCATTTATGTGCGTAGGAGCATCCAAAGCATCTCAGTCCCCTGTTGAATTTATGACAAGTTTGTCTTGACTGGCCAATTTGTGGGCCATTGGAAAGAAAGGGCTGTCTCTGATTTAATGCCTTTATATATAATTCATGGTGAATAGAGTCCCAAGCTAAAGGATGACTTTGACGTTACTGACGGAATTAATTGTCGTAATAATAATGCCAGTTACCTCTAGCTTTATAGTGTTACTGTACTGAGCGAGAGGTTCAGCAGACTCGGGATACCTTTGTCTGTAGACAGAGGCAAACACAGCGGACAGATCTGTCCACTGTTCAATTGATAGAAACTTCCGGGGCTGAAGAGGGGTTACGGCTTGAATGCCTGCCTTAGTGACAGTAATGTTGAGCAATTCATCCTGTTTGTTGAACACAGATGATAGATCTACAAATTCATTAGCCCATATTTTTTCCTTAACTTTTAAAGATACTGTTGCATGTAACGGGATAGATGGCGACGAATGAAGAGAAAGGTTCCCAGAAATACCAATACCTATATGACCGTGTTGATGGTCAGAGTTAGAAGTTGAATTAGGCATCTCGGGCTGTGGCAATTCCAGAACCGGCAAATTTTGAGAAGCATTTGTGTCCGTCTTATCTTTCCCCAAAATGTCTTGAATTTTTTTATCAACCATAGCCTCCAGCTTGGTTGACAATGTGTCAACAATTTCTTCAATTTGGTCGACATCCATAGAACTTGTTGAAGGTTGATGCGTAGATGGGCGTCGTGACTCCTTGTTCCTCGTGTTATGGTGGGTGATAGTTTCCGTAGCCACAGCATTGTCGTTTGTTTCTGTGACAGACGTTGCCCTATTCTCAGTTTGATTGTGTTTTTGTTTCCTCCCCGTTTAGTCGAAGTCACGATGGCATTTTTGTTCCTGAAATTTAAGTATTATGTATAAACTTTAATGGAAGTAAAACAATCATGTCAATTATATGAGGAATGCAAGCCACATCTTAATTAAACTGATATATAAACTTTATATTTGATAATGTGTTCAGGTGACTGAACGCAAATGAATAATGATAAATCCCTTAAAATAATGTACATGTACAATTTATCACTTAAAATATGTACATGTACAATTAATCACTTAAAATATGTACATGTATAATACTCGAAAATTATTGTGAAATAATAGTTAAAATGTATGTAACGTGTATGTCTATGACATTTACATGTCATGATCAAAAATTGCAGTGTAGTGACTTGCATCTCCACTTATAATAGAAATATAATAGTTTATAATATAGATGAAAAGGGTAGACTGAGATTACACGCTAATTATTGGTGTAATGTTTTAGAGGCATCTGATTTTATTTTTGACGTAGTGAAAAATGGTTACGTCATACCTTTTAACAATATTCCTCAATCATATTTCATGAAAAATAATAAATCTGCGTTTGACCATTCAGATTTTGTAACTGACGCAGTAGCAGATTTAGTTAAGTCTGGCTGTGTATTGGAAGTGCCTTTTCAGCCTTTTTAGCTCACCTGTCACAAAGTGACAGGGTGAGCTTTTGTGATCGCTTTTCGTCCGGCGTCAGTCCGTCGTCCGTCCGTCCGTCGTCCGTCCGTAAACTTTTACTTTAAATGACATCTCCTCATAAACCACTAAGCCAATTTCATCCAAACTTCACAGGAATGTTCCTTTGGTGGTCACCTTTAAAAA
This sequence comes from Ruditapes philippinarum, assembly GCF_026571515.1. Lineage (NCBI taxonomy): Eukaryota > Metazoa > Mollusca > Bivalvia > Venerida > Veneridae > Ruditapes > Ruditapes philippinarum. Next base: position 174,022 of record NW_026857848.1, on the reverse strand, counting down.
TTGTTCAAAGAATTTAATTCCATGCAGAACTCTGGTTGCCATGGCAACCGAAAGAAAAAACTTTAAATAGCTTCTCTTAAAAAACCCCATACGCTAGAGCTTAGATATTTGGCATGAAACATCTTCTAATGAGTGTCTACCAAGTTTGTTCAAATAAAAGCCCTGGGGTCAAAATTGGCCCCGCCCAAGGGGTCTTTGATTTTCCCTATATGCATATAGTAAAAACTTAAAATATCTTCTTTTAAAGAATCCAAAGAGCTAGAGCTAAGATATTTAGCATGAAACATCTTCAAGTGAGTGTCTACCAAGTTTGTTCAAATAAAAGCACAGGGGTCAAAATTGGCCCCGCCCCAGGGGGTCTTTGATTTTCCCTATATGCATATAGTAAAAACTTAAAAAATCTTCTTTTAAAGAACCCAAAGAGCTAGAGCTTAGATATTTAGCATGAAACATCTTCTAATGAGTGTCTACCGAGTTTGTTCAAATAAAAGCCCTGGGGTCAAAATTGGCCCCGCCCCAGGGGGTCTTTGATTTTCCCTATATGCATATAGTAAAAACTTAAAAAATCTTCTTTTAAAGAACCCAAAAAGCTAGAGCTTAGATATTTAGCATGAAACATGTTCTAATTTGTGTCTACCAAGTTTGTTCAAATAAAAGCCCTGGGGTCAAAATTAGCTCCGCCCCAGGGGGTCATTGGTTTTCCCTATATGCATGTAGTAAAAACTTAAAAATCTTCTTTGGAAAAACCCAAATAGCTAGAGTTTAGATATTAAGCATGAAACATCTTCTAATGAGTGTCTACAAAGTTTGTTCAAATAAAAGCTCTGGGGTCAAAATTGGCCCCGCCCCAGGGGGTCATTGATTTTCCCTATATGCTTATAGTAAAAACTTAAAAAATCTTCTTTTAAAGAACCCAAAGAGCTAGAGCTAAGATATTTAGCATGAAACATGTTCTAATTTGTGTCTACCAAGTTTGTTCAAATAAAAGCCCTTGGGTCAAAATTGGCCCGCCCCGGGGGTCATTGATTTTCCTTCTATGTATATAGCAAAAACTTTAAAAATCTTCTTTGAAAAAACCCAAATAGCTGGAGTTTAGATATTAAGCATGAAACATTTTCTAGTGAGTGTCTACAAAGTTTGTTCAAATAAAAGCCCTGGAGTCAAAATTGGCCCGCCCCGGGTGTTATTGATTTTTACTTATATTTGTATAGCAAAAACTTAAAAATCTTCTTTGAAAAAACCCAAACAGCTAGAGTTTAGATATTAAGCATGAAACATCTTCTACTAATTGTCTGCAAAGTTTGTTCAAATAAAAGCCCTGGGGTCAAAATTGGCCCCGCCCCAGGGGTGTCATTGGTTTTAACTATATGTTTATAGTAAAAACTTAAAAAATCTTCTTTTAAAAAAACCCAATGAGCTAAAGCTTAGATGTTTAGCATGAAACATCTTCTTAGGGTGTCTAAATAAAAAGCCCTTGGGTTAAAATTGCCCTGCCAAGGGGATGGGGGGGGGCGAAAAGGAGGGGGGGGGGTAGATTGTTGTTTTTCATTATATGTGTGTAGTAAAAACTTAACATCGTGAAACATCTTCTAATGGGTGTCTTCCAATTTTGTTCAAATAAAAGCCATGTGGTTTAAACTGGCCCCGCTCCGGGTGCCTTTATACAGGTGAGCGACCTCAGGGCCATCATGGCCCTCTTGTTTGGTAAACCCTATTTCAGTGTCTATGAGTTCGGGAAAAAAGCGTTTAATTTTGGATTTAAGTGTCATGATACATTTGTTAAGAAGGAACATTTTAAATTTGAGGACTGGAAGGTTGCGTCAGATTATTTGTTAAAGGATGGTTTTATGTTTAAATTTGACATTTCATCTGCATATCACCACATAGATATAGCCACAGCACAACACACTTTTTTTGGATTTTCATGGAGTGAGAACGCTGAGCTTAAATATTATGTTTTTACTGTATTACCTTTTGGTTTGACGTCGCACCGTTTATTTGGACTAAATGTTTAAGATCTATTGTAAAATTCATTCGTCTTCAGGAAATCATATTTTTTTTTGTTTTTAGATGATGGGTGTGGAGTAAAATAAAATGTTTGAATGTACTCTTAAAGATGCTGATTTTTGTTAAAGATGGGTCCTCATCAAAGCGGATTTTGATCAATAAACTCAGAAATCGATATTAAGACTCCAGTTCAAAATTTTTAGAATGGTTAGGCTTATTATGGAATTTAAAGATAATGTTTTAGAAATTCCCGATAGGCGTGTGAAAGCGTAGTAACAGGTATTAGTTTATCAAGGTAAATTTCCTTTCGTGTCTGCGCGAGATATGGCAAGGTGTATTGGTAAAAAATCATTTCACTGATTCAAGTATTAGGAAATGTGTGTAAGCTCATGACCAAAAATCTTCACAGAGCTATTGAATGTAGGATTAGTTGAATTCAGTTATAGATGTTTTCGAATTTAGGAGTAATTACAGAGTTACAGTTTTGGGAGCATTTACTATAAGGCTGCCTAAAAAAGTTATTTGTATTTGATATAAGTTCAGTAACAATCTATTCTGATGCAAGTCAACACGCATGCGCAGCTTACACACAAGGTTATCCGACCGCCGTTTGCCATAGAAATTGGTCTCCATTTGAACAAAATACCATTTCTACCTCGCGGGAAATGACCGCTATATTGTGTGCCTTGCAGAGTTTTCTCCCTTTGATAAAAGGTCGTTTACTCAAATGGTGCACAGATAATCAAAATTGTGTATCTATAATTGAAAGCGGTAGTATGAAATCCGATTTACATAGTATATCGTTATCTGTGTTTGAATTGTGTTTGAAAAATCAAATATCAATTTATATGCAATGGGTTCCAAGAGATAAAAATTTGTACGCAGATTATTTGAGTAAGCTGTTTGATTTAGATGATTGGGGAGTTTCTTTGGCTTTTTTCAATTTTCTTGACGCTATGTTTGGCCCTCATACGGTTGACAGATTCGCATATCATTATAACCACGTGGTAGATCGGTTCAATTCTTTAGGTTGGGTACCGGGTACAGAGGGTGTGGACGCTTTTTCTTTGGACTGGGCAGGAGAAAATAACTGGCTAGTTCCACCGATAAACATGATTTCAAGAACTGTTAATCATATAATTACATGTAATGCCAGAGGGACGCTGGTAGCTCCATTCCGGCCGTCTGCTCCTTTTTGGTCCATGATATTTGTTAATAACGCGGTTATAAAGAGTAAAATTTCGGACATTCTTGCATTTAAGTCAAATTCTGAGATTTCTGTACATTACTTTCACCAAAAATCTTTTTTTGGTTCTGATAAGTTTTTAAGCAAAGTCTTAAATAAGAAAGAACAGCTGTGTAAATAAGTTGCTGTTGCACAATTTTATTTCAAGATTGCTATTAAATTTTGATAATTAGATATTTTATCACAAAATGAAAATTTAGTTTGATATTCGGCTTATGTTAGTGATATGGTATTTTAAACACATTGACCGAGGTTCAAAGGTGCATAGAACTACGCAAATAAGTTGATTGCTTCATAACTTTATTTCAAGTTTGATATTTAACTTTTGAGAATTAATAATTTTATATCAAAATGAATATTTAGTTTAATATTCGGAACGTGCTAGTGTACAGTATAGAACGATATTGACCGAGGGTCATAGTGTGCAAAGAACTATGCAAATAAGTTGATTTATGTATACTTTTATTTCAAGTTTTCCATTGATTTTTTTAATAAGATATGCTATCGCTAATGAATTTTTAGTTTGATATTTGGCAAGTGTTTGCGTTAAGGTATTAAATGACACTGACCGAGGGCCACATTGCTTAAAGGACTATTAATTTTTGATAATAAGATATTATATAATAAATGAATATTTAGTTTGATATTCGACACATTTTTGTTTGTTATTTAGTTTTTAAATAAGATAAGCTACCGCGAAATCATTTTAGATCGATATTTGACACATTTTAGGTATATGGTATTGCACAACATTGACCGAGGGTCAAAATGTATAGCCGAGGGCTTGATAACGAAATCGAGGATTTCATGGAATCGAGGATTCAGTTGTTATGATTTTGGTATTCATGTACAAGTCAATATATTTTTCTCTCTTTTTATACATTTCAGAAATATCATTGGTAAACGATTATTTTCTGATTGTCAACGGGGTACGGAGTTGTCTTCCCTGGCTTCCAAGCTTACAGACGTTTTAATTAAGTCCAAAGCTTTTAATACTGGAAAGTGTTACCAGAGAACATTTAAACTTTGGAGTATTTGGGCAAGTCGTCACAATCTAATCTCATTGCTAGCTAAAGACATTGATTTTAGTTTATACTTAGTTTCTTTAATTCAAAGTAATAAATCGTCATCTACAGTTGATGAAACATTTTACGGCGTGAAATGGGCACATGAACTAGCTGGTTTAACCAAATCTAATCCTTGTGGAAGTTTTGTAGTGAAATCGGTTAGGGAAGCTGCACACCGGATCCTGGGTCATTACGTTTCTAAGAAAGAGCCAATAACGTCTGATATTTTAAATCAAATGGTTTCTCGTTATTTAGGACATAATTCAAATACAATGAATTTAAGAAACGTTGCTATGTGTCTTATTGCGTACGCTGTTTTTTTTTTAAAAAAGATTTTCAGAACTGTCTAATATTAAAAGATTTGATTTGGTTTTTCATGAAGACTTTTATCAATTTTTATTAAGACTAGTAAGACTGATATTTACAGAGAAGGGAAAAATTGTTTAATCGCTAAAACCGGATTAATTACATGTCCAGTCACTGTATAAGAAAAATATTTGAAATGTGTAAATTTGTACGAAGACGATAGTTCTGAAGATTTTATATTTCGTTCAGTATTGTATCTTAAGTGTCGTAATGTGTATAATTTAAAAGGTTCTAAACCTTTATCTTACACTAGAACCGGAGAAGTTTTACTTGAAATGTTAAAAGATTTAAGTCTAGATAAGACCAAGTTTGGACTACATAGTTTGAGAAGTGGCGGATGTACAGCTGCTGCTAATTTTAGTATACCAGATAGACTATTTAAACGACACGGTCGTTTGCGTAGTGAGAAAGCCAAAGATGGCTATGTGAAGGACAGTATAGACAATTTATTATCTGTATCAAGAAGTTTAGGTGTCTAATTTGTCGAATATTTTATTATTAAATATAGGCTGTTCTCATAGCTAAAGTTAATTGAAATTGTATATTGGTTACGACATTATGAACGTTATAATTAAATTGGTTAAAGTTTATAATTCCCCCCTTCTTTGTTTTTCTCGATATTGAAACAATGCAAAGGCCTTTATCCTACTTGAGTGTTGTTGTTTATTCTGCCTAAGACTGAAAGTTTCACAACTCTTATAAGTTGATAAATAATTTATTTTCGGTTAAGCAGAGCGAATTAGAAAATAATTTGAAAGATTGTAATGACACTCAGTTTGCCTTAATTCACTGTCTTTTTCTATATTATCTAAAGATCTGCTGTCTTATACCGAGAGCTCATACATTACGATAATGAGAGTGGAAAACTGTAACCTACAGCATGTCCATCGTACTGCAGCTTTGAACTGTCAGTAATTTGAAAGATTGTAATGGCACTCAGTTTGCTGTAATTCACTGTCGTTTTCTATATCTAAAGATCTGCTGCCTTATACCGACAGATCTTAAATTATGAAAAATTAACCTACAGTTTGTCCATCGGATTAGTTAAACTAATGGCATGATATGCCATTTAATATATGTACAATGTACAATTAAATCCAATTTCATATTGAAATTAAAGCATTAGCCGTGAAGAATGGATAAAATAAACTAAGCCAAGCTGACAAGACAAGTACATAATTTGAGACTTGTAAACAAATTGCAAAGCATTTAAACTCAGCGATGCACACTATTTAAATTTATGAATAAAGGCAAAGCTCGTCAACTAAGCAATGCCTAATACAATGACAATGACAAAGAGTTTATTGATTCAAGGCCTCTAGCCCAAAACAACATATACATAGCAATACAATTTCATACAATGGAATATAGTACATTATATCATTATGTTTAAACAAAATCTTCTTACTATCTAATGGTGTTCATCATATTTATTAATGTTCTAACACATAATAATCTTTTTCTTGGAACATGGAGGCATGGAACACAAACTTTGCCAAATTATCTATAATATTTTCAGCCTGACAACTCAATATTAGGATTAACAAAATATTTGCTTGGTAAGTATTTTGATCTTAAATATTCATAAGCCGTACATACCATTACAAAATGATATTCTGTTTCTACTGAAACTTTACATAAATTACATATACGCTCAGATCTCTCTTCTTGTCTATATCTACCTCTTTCAATATTTAAATCATGTGATGAGGTACGTAATTTTGCAAGTGCATTTCTAAATTTACGAATTAAAACAACAGATAAATATGTCTCATGGATAAATTCAGATTTATACAAACGATATGAATCTAACTTTTTACTTTGATTTATTTTTTCTTGCCAGTTCTGCCTATATTGATCTCTCATTTTATCTGTAAATATTTTTAGGAACAATTTCTTATCATCAACTCCCTGGTTATTCCAAACATATCCAAAACCATTTGTATATAGTAGTTGTTTAATCTTAGTAGCTTAATTTTTCATTCCATTCCTATCATATATAAGTAACATATTATAATATTGTTTCACATATCGATCATTAGGTAAACTTAATGTCTTTAACCAATATACTAAAACTCTTGATGCAGTAGATATGTACAATGGAAAACGGCCACAATCTCCTAAAACTGATGCATTTGCAGTTGATTGTTTAACACACATGTATCTTTTACATGCATAATTATGTACGGTTTCTATACTTTTATGTTCAATTGACCCCCACAATTCAGATCCATAGCATAATATTGGAACTATTTTAGTATCAAATATATTAAAATATACATGTTTTTTAGGCTGACCATATTTGTAAAGATTTGGTAAAATAGAAATAAGAACTCTTTTTCCTTTAATGGCTTGTTCATCAGCCATTTTAAATATTGACATCTGTCTTGACATTGTTACACCAACATATGAAAATTTAGAAACACTTTCCAATAGTTTACCATCATAATACCGTTTCTCTCTATTAGAAAGTCTACCTCCCTTTTTAAATACCCATATCTTGGTTTTTTCAATATTCACCTCTAAGCCACTTTCATCACAAAAAAAGTTTAAGTTTATTAAGCAATCTTTGTAAACCTACAACTGTTTCATGTGTAAGGGCTAAATCATCTGCAAAAAGTAGAGACAGAATCTCTGTATTTTCCGGAAATAACTGAACTCCTTTTATTTCACTATTTTTCAAATTTATGATAAGTTCATTTATATAGATAATAAAAAGTGTTGGAGAAATCAAACAGCCTTGCTTAAGTCCATTGTCACAATTAAAATAGTTTGTCATACCTTCTGAAGTTCTAACACAAGATTTAACTGAATGATAAATAAATTTTATTGCCCTATTTAATTTTCCTTCAATTCCATTTATACACAGAACTTTCCAAAGCTTATCTCTATTAACCATATCAAAGGCTTTCTTAAAATCAATCATGCCTACATACAATTTACCACGATTTTTTTGTAACTGTTTACTTACAATAGATTGCAAAATAAAAGCATTGTCAACAGTAGAATACCCTTCCCTAAAACCTGCTTGTTCCTCATTGATTATTCCATAAACATTTACAAAAAAGTTAAGTCTTCTAGAAAGTATTCCAGTGTATATTTTTCCCAAAATGTTTGATAAAGATATTCCTCTATAATTATTTGGATTATTTCTATTACCTTTCTTAAAAATTGTAACAATTACGGACTTTGTCCATGATTCTGGAAAAAAACATTTACTATAAATTTTGTTAAAATAGTTAATATACAAAATAAATAGGTTATAATTTGTCAATTGAGAACATAAAAAATTCAGGAATAGTACCATCTGCGTACCAATAGTACCAATACAGCGATGGTATGCTGAAATAATAGCAAGGCGTGTAGACTAAGTTAAGCTGACAAGTACAGACAAACAAATAGCAAAGCGTGTTAACTAAGCGATGCCTTATACAGCATTGGTATGCTGAAATAATAGCAAGGCGTGTAAACTAAGCCAAGCTGACTAGTACAGACAAACAAATGGCAAAGCGTGTCAACTAAACAATGCCTAATACAGCAATGGTATACTGAAATAATAGCAAGGCGTGTAAACTAAGTTAAGCTGACAAGTACAGACAAACAAATGGCAAAGCGTGTAAACTAAGCATTGCCTAGTACAGCAATGGTATGCTGAAAGAATAGCAAGGCGTGTAAACTAAACCAAGCTGACAAAACAAGTACAGAATCTACTTGAAGGGTGTACTGGGTAGGTTGTAGGTTTCGAGAAGAAGGTATGAGGTTGCCATGACTAAAATTTTTTCTAAATATCCTTGCATAAGGACTTTTTAACTTGGTTTATAAAAGGTGTCATTATTAGCTCAGCAATCTGAATACCATTACTGTTATGTAATTTCAACTATGTTGGGCAACAAATATGAATTGCCTTGAAGCTATGTAAAACATGTGTATGCCGGCATCAGTTAATTCTTTATCTGACTCAACCTTGAAACCTACGAAACATGCAATGAAAGGCAGCTCATGTACTGATGAAAGCATTGTCTTAGGTCTAAGGTCCGCTTGAACTATTAATTCAATGATAATGATAGCTCCCTCGACTAGTCTTGGTTTTTTGCAGGATTAACAGAATATTCTTGGTGTCTTTTCCTTGTTGTCTGTTGTGGATCGAATAACAGGTGTAAGGAGAATTTGTGGCCATTTCATCTGAAAAATATGAATTATTGTGTCATTAAGGTAGACTAAATGTATGAACTGTAATTGATTAATCTACATAGTGCGTGATGCATAAGCATAATCCGGACTATAGACTAAACCATGTATTTTAGGATATGTTATAACTGTAAACTAACTCACACGCCTGTAAACTAAACCATGTGTGGAAAAATGAGCAAGATGAAAACTAAATCAAGCAGACATGGATTATAGACTAAACCATGTGTAATAGGATATGTGTGAACTATAAACTAAATCACACTGACTGTAAACTAAACCATGTGTGAAAAAATAAGAGTGAACTGTAAACTAAATCACGCAGACATGGACTATAAACTAAGCCATGTATAATAGCATTAGTGTAAACTATAAACTTACACACACTCACATGGACTGTAAACTAAACAATTTGTAGGCGTGAACTGTAAACTAAATCACGCAGACATGGACTATAAAATAAGCCATGTATAATAGGATAAGTGTGAACTGTAAACTAAATCACACTCACATGGACTGTAAACTAAACCATGTGTAGAAAATAGGCGCGAACTGTAAACTAAATCACGCAGACATGGACTATAAACTAAGAAATGTATAATAGGATATGTGTGAACTATAAACTAAAGCACACTCACATGGACTGTAAACAAAACCCTGTGTGAAATATACCTCTCGGTGAAATATATATATATATATATATATATATATATATATATATATATATATATATATTAATAACTTAAGCAATGTATAATTCGATATGCGAAAACTCTAAACTAAATCACACTTCGATCACAAGGAGTGTTTTAGAAAATATGCGTGTAAAGTTTACTAAACTAAACCATGTGTAGAAAATATGCGTATCAGTAACATAAATCATACAAACATGGTCTATTACCGAAGCCATGTATCATGGGATGTGTGAAAACAAAATCACACTTACATGTACATGTATTATAAAACTATGTGTGAACTGTAAACTATATCAAGCAGACATGGATTATAAACCAAGTCATTTATCTTACGATGTGTGTAATTGTAAACATAATCACACTCCCATGGATCGTCAACTATATTGTGTTGAAAATGTGTATTAAATGTTAACTAAGTCACGCAGACAAACTATATATTAAGCCATGTATACAAGAATATGTATAAATGCAACTCACACGGACTGTAAACTAACCTTGTGCTGTACTCGTGTTTGCACTATTGTAAAACCAGTCATAGAATTTAACACTGGTCCAAGGCCAGTGAAAATTAGTTTGGGTCAGTGTAAATTTTAGGAAAATTTGATTTAGTGTAAAGTAGAATAAATCCAAAAAAATTCAGAACAGTAATTTTGAATCTTAAAGGCCGGGGAATGTGAACTCAGATATCCGTACGGATGGCCATTAAGCATATTAGGTACAAGATCGAGGCGGGTTTTATTATCATGACCTGAGGTCAGCAGTATAGGAGAGTTCAGCATTCAGGAGAGATAAAGAAGTTGTGTATTTATTGGGAGGTAATGATTTTGCAATTTGAAAAGGTAATAGCAGTGCTGTCAGGATGTATATTGCAATTACATATTTTTACAATGAAGAGTATAATTTATGAAATCGGTGATAGTCAGTATATACAAACAGTAAATACTAATTGTTTAGAAATGCCTTGTATATAGAAAAAATGTAACTTACATTTATCTGTTTGTCTACTTGACTCTTTTATTTTTTTGGGAAACAACACTTATTTTTTTATGAATTCTGGTGAACTAAATTATGGTTATGAAAAGTAAAGTTAAAAATATTAAATGTTTGTTTCATTTTCACTTTCAATGAATTCTATTAGGAAACAGTGTACACAAAACCTATCGTTATTTTCACATAATATGTACAAATCACTTATGATCCATTAGTTTGAATACAATGTATATTGTTTTATTTATTGCCTATGTTGTTGTCTTACTCTGCGCGGCCGGTAGATAGTATCCATATATTTATTCCAGATTTGGTCTCTGTAGTTCAGGGCTGGGAATCAAAACTGCGTCGTATCCTACAAAATATAAACAAACGCCGCCATCTTGGAACGAAAAACGTATGTTTTTGTTTATAACTATTTTTGTTGGAAATGACTGAAAACCAGATATATGTATTAACACGCTACACTATTTTCCGCTTCGTTCGGTATATGTTGCTTGCACAACTATTTTGTAAAACAAAAGTTATAGCGAACTTGCAACTCGAAGCGGAGCAGAATTTTTGTGAAAATGTGTGGATACGACGCAGTTCATATTGCTTTATCCATCGTTTTTTTCTTCAAATCAATTATATACTCATTTCAGAGTTTAACATTAACTTCGAAATATAATTTTGCATCATTTACTAAAATTTCATTAGAAAGAGATGTTTATTTTCTAAGAAAATAATGATTTTTACGAAATGATACGACGCAGTTGAAAATAAAATATGATACGACGCAGTTGTATTTTTTGGCAGTATTTTCAACAGGGATAATTTTGGCAATATATGTCTATTTTATGGAATAATCACTGCGCTAGATAAAAAACCCACAATTTTTGCGGTGTATATAGCGATGTTCTGTTGCTTTTGATTATTTAGAATACATTGTGTCGTGCCCAATATAACATTTAATTTGAAAGTTTACATTGCGGAAGCTACTTCACAGTTAAACATGAACATGTTACTTAATTTATCATAATTTTTTGAAATAATTTCTTATATTTTCCTGTATGTTCAATATTATCCCTATTTTTGGCATATAAATATATAGAAGTCTATGAACCTGAATTTATTTTGGCTAGCTAAGCTCTAAGTAAACTGTGGTTCTGCATGTTCTGGGTAATGACTGTTTTTTTTTAGGTTTGTCTTTACACATAGCGGAAAATAGTGTAGCGTGTTAATACATATATCTGATTTTCAGTCATTTCCAACAAAAATAGTTATAAACAAAAACATACGTTTTTCGTTCCAAGATGGCGGCGTTTGTTTACATTTTGAAGGATACGACGCAGTTTTGATTCCCAGCCCTGTGTAGTTGTAGTTGTAAGGCTTGTAATTCTTTTTACCACGTTGCCTGCGTGGTGCTCGTGGATCTTTTGGATTCCATACTGATGTATGATCCCGGTCAACATTGTGATTCCAGTGCAGAACACTTAGCATTGACCGGACTTGATATGTGTCATCACTGAATGCAATCCTCTTGTCCTAGAAGATGTTCATCACATTATTGAACGAGTCCACGTATGATGTGTCCCTAGCCAGTATATAGTCTTGGGGAGATTTATAAATCACCGACTTTTCAATGACAGTCTGTAACATTTTTTCTGCTTTTTGGTCAGTAATGACTGTCCTTGAAGGTTCATAGTTAGGATCTTTTTTGCATCTGGATGTTTGGTGACAATCGCAGTGCTCATTTTTATAATGCGAGGTAATATTCTTCAGAAGTTTTTTCAGATTTTCCGGATTGCTCGCGCAGTTTCAGATTGCCCAGTGAAAATGAGTGGCAATTGGTTCAACCTTGTCTACCAACTGCTCCGACCAAGTATTCCCTTGCTTGTATTTTGGTCCAGAAGATACCGCTTTCATTGCTTTATTCACAGATTTCACTCCATGCCATGAGTCATTCTGGTTCAGAGTATCAGGTCTGTCTTTCACCATCTTATTAATGGACATGTTCATGTCGTGTGTATGCACATTCACAGTTACATCTTTGGAATCAAAGTATTCATATGCTTTTTCAGTTCCAACTTTCTCATGTCTCTGTGACACAATATCATCAGACTTTGTTACAGTCACACATTGAAGGACTTTGTGTGATTTTTCACCAAGCGCAACGATGCTGCTGTCTTTGGCATTTTTTCTCCAACCATGCCGAGCGTCAGTCATGATGTCAATGCCATCTAGGTCTTCATACCAGGCGATTTCCTCAAGTAAAGCTTCATCAATTGATGATTCATATGCCTCCTTGACACTTTGATTGAAGACCTTTGATATGTTTTGTCTCTTTGGTTTTGTTATACTACCAATATTTGCTGTATCAGCAAACCTTGTGTAGTGAACAGGCAGCATTCCACTACATGTTATTGCATGATGCATTCTGTGGTTGACAAGAAATTCATTATTTGGCAGGTAGGGTGACGACGACCACTTGGTAATGTGTGGGTTCTCTGCATTATCGCACTGTAATGTATTTACCACTACATGTCCACGGTACACAGTTTTTACAATTTTCTGTTTATGTCTACATAACCTAGCATGATTTTCTGATATTGTCACCAGCCGTTGCAACGATGTTGATGCCGTCACAAATAGGCTATCTTCAGTGTCCTTTCTGTCCACTTGTGCAAAAGATGTAGTTGTTGAGTCGTCTTTCTCACTGGGATCATGACTGTCAATCCAATAATTGAGAACAGTATCTAAAATATCACCATTGTTGACTGCTCTGTTTAATGATCTTGTCAATCTGTCCCTTACATGTTGCATTTTTTGCATAAATTCCTGTTTTTTTGTCAGATTCAGCAGGTATTTCAATTTTAAAACTAGGTGGTCTTTCTTCTATTCATGTTCAATAATTCCCAATGATCAACCTTGTATACGTGTATAATATTCCTTTTTATTTTGATATTTAGTCACAAAGAGTTGAAGTGTTATGATAGGGATTTGGTATATATCTTAGGTAAATTAATTAGTTGGGGGAGTCCTTCTGTATCAAGGGTGAGGAAGAATGGCAATATATTAATTTTAATCAAATTATGGCATTGTCAAAATTCAAGGTATTAAACCTTAGATGTGTTTCAATTGTAATTTAGACTGCGTACATGAACAGAGTCGAATAATATACTAAATAATAATGCATTTATTTCACTTTTTTCTTTAGATTACATACTTTACCTATTTACACTAGATAGACTATTCCAATTTTTGTGTTAGAACTGACCAATGACCTCAACCACTTGATCAATAAAGTAATAACAGTGGATTTTATCTATAGTGGGCAAATGAGAAACACATGTTTTCATGCTGTGTACTTGTTGCAAGTGTGTTGGTCAATAATCAGTTTTGCCAGAGAAAGATCATTCCCCTGATATATATATAAATTAATAACATTACATGTTATATAAATTATTGTGGTGTGCTAATAGTGATTTGGACTTGGATACTTTGTTCAATGGCTGAGGAAACTATCAGGGTAACGCTTGAATTATTACCAGAGAACAATTAAGAGACAATTAATCAACTGTTTTTAATTAGTAATGACTGGGGACTACAGGGAAATTCAAAGAACAAAACAATAAGTTCAGAAGTGTTCAACTCAAAAACTTGTAGAGAGAAGATGAAAATGATAGCAAATGTGGACAAAACTTTCGGATCCAACAAGATCATGACCAAGGGAAGAGTGTCATTTACTGTCTGTGTAGGCATGTATAACAGATGAAAAAGGAACAGGCCCAACTGTGGTGGGAAATGCTGAAAATATCCTTCCCAAACTCAAGGGAATAGCAGCTTTATCGCAAGGAATTATTACAAGCGCTTTTTGACAATGTTACTTCATCGTAAGCATGGTCAGATCTGCGTTAACATGTCGAAGCAAAAAACTGCTGCTCTACAAAAGGGGACAGGCGATTTTAGAAAATATGTGTGGCACAGGCGTGAATATTAATACCGAAAATGTTTTTTTAAACATTGTGAGGGAGTTTGGTTCCCCGAATCCAGTTGGTGAACCATTACATGGGCCACTTGATGAAATAGACAGTGCTTGCATATTTTTGGGTCTGGTGACATAAATTTGAATGTTTCTTTTACAGAACAATCAATATATCAACAATTAACTTTATAGGTGATATCATTTCAAGTTAAATAAATTTCATGATTGTAGGGATGGAATATAACACGATCAAATAAATAAAAAATCAAAGTTCATTGCTTGCATAGTATTTCTCGGGTAGTATTTATTGCCCTAGTTATTTATTTCCCCGCCATCTGTCAAAACTCTACTGTGAGAAATGTTTTATACCTAGAGAGATGTAGTTGGCTGAGAGAAAGGTCATAACCTCTGTACAACTGTCAATCAAATACACAGGGAAATTTTGAATTTTTAACTGTTTTCAAAAAAAAAGATTTTTTTTAAAGTAGTACTTCCTAAAGTATCACAGAGATCTGTAACTTTCAAGGAATGTTGCTTACATGATAAAGAAAGTAATGTGCCAATTTATAGCAAATAATATGAGGTATGTCTCTCTAAATTTTGAAAATTTCATTTTTCTATCTCTCTCTGATTATGCTAGCAGACAGCATACAGAGTTCAACAGCAGTGGACATTTTTCTGCTTGTCTGCCTTTTATACTTGTTCCCAGGCCTTTAAATTCAATGACTGAAAAACTGAAACATGAATGTATGGAAATTATAAACTAAATCACACGAACTGTACTTAAGCTAGAGTCAAAATTTGTAAAATTAAATGGAAATAAGGCTAAATCGCTCCAATCTGGACTGTTACTTAACATGTTGCTAAATAATACTGCTATGATGATGCGTGTACAAATGTATAGTAGACTAGCAGAAAATCAACATGTACTATTATCTACTCTAATTAGAAGTTTGTGTAAACTGTAAATAAATTGGTTATAAGTAATAACTAACATGAGTAATATAGAACTGCAATTATGTATCCAGGGAAAAATGTGCCTGATCAGTACTGCATTCTTGTACATTATGAGAATAATTTATGACAAAAACAAACCCAGCAATGCATAACCTTATATTTTATAAATATAAAGAAATTTACTAACTGATAAATTCATTAAGTACCACAAGGCAGAACAAAAACTAATTATATTAATTTGTTGATGCAAAGCAACAAACCTAGACTTCATCTGTTCATAGTTTGTATACCAGGGCAGGCATTAAACTGTTAACAATGCAGATAACTACTGACTTTAGTACTATATAACTTAAAGACATAGTAAACAAAATACTTATGTATACTAGGGTGGGCATTAAATCGTTAATAACGCACTCAACTAATGACTTTTTTACTATATAACTTCAAGACATAGTAAACAAAATACATATCTTATGCCTGACAAATTAAATGCTTCGGGGCGGCGACCAAGCTGCTGTTTTCATCTCATTGAGAGAGTAAACAGGTGGCATCCATCTGGTGTAAACAGGTAAATGTTGTTATAGACATGTCAACCATGAACCATTTATTCACTATAGGTTTGATTGTTTATGCTTGGTTTGGCATCCGTACAAAACTTGAACTGTTGAAGAACGATAACTTTCTGGATCGTATAAATAGAAAGGTATCTACTAAATCTGTAATATGACAAGCAACGTTTTGTGGATAAATTCTGATTTGTAAATGTCATAAGTTCCAAAAACTGGCACAACTGTTTCCTGGCTGATGATGTCTCAAACGTTCAAAGCGTGTACCGTTGGTCCTGTTATCCAAAAAAATATTTAAAATTTGCAGATCTACAGTATGTCTGTGAAGAATAAATCCATATCGTGGATTACATTCGTTCTTTCTAAATTCCCGAGTCTTGAAACAACGAATAACCAGGTGAAATTTAATTACGAATGTAAAAATGTTCATTTGATAATAGGGGGTCCAACTAAACACTGCTAACGACTGCTAAGGACCGCTAAGGACTGCCAAGGAGCCACAAAGGTCTACTAGGGAGGCACAAAGGACCTTAAAATACCTCCTAGGGCATTCTTATAATACATGGTAGTATGTTTAGTGAAAGTTTTTTTTATAATTTTAAGAAAAAATATTATTTTGGTAAAAATTTTATGAGTTGCCCGACCGCTAAGGACTGATCAGATACACAAAAGACTGCTAGGGAGGCACAGAGGACCTTAAAATACATCCTAGGGCATTTTTTATAATACAAAGTAGTATGTTTAGTGACAAAAAATGTATTATTTTAAGAAAAAATATCATTTTAGTGGTAAAATTTATGCTTTTGAAGGACTGCTCAGGTGCACTAACAACTGCTAGGGAGACACAAAGGACCTTAAAACATTCTTAAAATATATGGTAGTAAATTAATATACACAAATGTATTATTGTAGAGGACCTTAAAATACCTACTAGGACATTCTTGTATTACATGGTAGTATGTTTAGTGACAAAAATGTTTTATGTTAAGAAAAAATATAATTTCAGTGATAAAATTTATGTTTTCGATGAGTTGCCGGACAGCTAAGGACTGCTAAGGTGCACTCACAACAGTAAGGGAGGCACAAAGGACTTTAAAATCCCTCCTAGAACATTCTTATAATATATGGTAGTAAGTTCATAGACATAAATGTATTATTGTAAGAAAAAATATAATTTTGGTGATAGAATTTTTGCTTTCGATGAGTTGACGAACCGCTAAGGACTGCTCAGGTTTACAAAGGACTGCTAGGGAGGTACAAGGGACCTTAAAGTACCTCCTAAGAAATTCTTATAATATATGGTAGTATGTTTAATGACGAAAAATGTTTAATTTTTTAGAAAAAAAAAATTTTGGTGATAGAATTATGCTTTCGATGAGTTGCAGGACCGCTAGGGAGGCACAAAGGACTGATAGGGAGGCACAAAGGACCTTAAAATACCTTCTAGGGCATTTTTATAAAATATGGTAGTTTGTTTAGCGAGAAAAAAATTTATTGTTATAAGAAAAAATATAATTTTGGTGATAGAATTTATGCGTTCGATGAGTTGCAGGACACTAGTCTTGTATGTAAAATTACAAAGTATCATATTAATCTATATTTATACTTGTTTGTTTAAATAATGTTTAAGCTGTTCTTGCTGAAACATAACACAAGAACAACAAAACCATTTGTCCGTAAATTCAGCTAAAGAAAGTGTTTCAACTTCAATTATTACAATAAATTTGACAAACACTTGTATGTATAATTATAATGTATCATATAAAACTATATTTATACTTGTTTGTTAATGTTTATGTTGTTCTTGCCGAAACAAAACACAAGAACAACAAAATCATTTGTCAGTAATTGTATGCAATTATAAGTGGTTTGATTTAAAGAAGTCGCAAACGCCTCCAGATTCACGCTTATTTTCATGAAAATTTTGAAAAAAAAATTAAAACTAAAATATTATGAAGTGAACAAAGAAAGTAATTGACACATTGCAATTGGCACTTACAATCCGCGTAAATTACAAAAATGAAGTAAAAATATGCAGTAACACAGTAGATATATAGTATGACGAAAATAGCCTGATACCTATATTAATTAACAGAGTAATTTCCCTTTGATTACAAACCCTATTTTTTTGTTAAAACAAACAATCATATAAAGTGTCCTTTTAAAGGAAAGGCTTGCTCAGTTGTGCCATCATCCATTCCCTTTAATTTTTTTGTTTCAATTTATTATCATAATTTTTGTTTGAATTACTGTATTTGTATATGGTTTACTTTAAAGTTTCACTTTTAAAAGAATAGGTAAGGTAAGCCCAAGACTAGACGAGCACATGTGCCCATTTGTTTGAGCACCAGTGGTATGCGTGCAAATTTGGACCAATTAGGGACCAGAAGTCCACTGATTATAACTGAACGGGAACATGCTGACGATAACAGTAGCAACTTTTTTTTGTAAAATCGAATATTTTTTGTCAAAAACGATTCGAAATCTATTCTCTATTGTATAAAACTAATAAAGAAAATAATCAATCGTAAAAATACTAAAAGGAGATCAATCTATCATACTGAAGGGAAACAAGTGTGCACATTTCATTAGAGAGAGTCATTCGTTTTGGCAGTTGCTAATTTCATTTATATAGCAGCTTTAGACACAAGTAAATGCACTCAAAGACTTCGTTTCGTGGTTCCAATTAATAAGCGTGTATCAACTATGTTACACCTAAAATATCTACGGACAACACAGGAGATCAGCACGTGGTAAGGTTAATGATATGTATGGGCTATTTTTAGATTACCTAAACTCTGTCTATATAACTTGATCATGCACTAGTATTCTGCGTGATTCGGTCACGATCTTTTGGTAAACAGGACCGCCCTTTGGAGACGGAATACTACTACAGTAACCATTCTCTATTGTATAAAACTAATAAAGACAAAAACTAATTATAAAAGAAACTAACTTTTGCGTCTTGAAAAAGAATTGAAATGGTCTCAAGTAAAAATAGAAATCCTATTCATATAAACAAACTGGGATTACCGAAGTAACTAAAATAGCTTAGATTTCCGTAATATTACTTCGTCTGATTCCGCTGTATGACGGAATCGCCCGAATTGTCACGATTGCAATCGAAAGTACCTCGGCTATTATCATTAATCCGAAGAGTGACGGAAAGGGCCGAAAAGTTGCGATTGGCACGAAGCAGGAAACCACCTAACCGGAACAACTTTTCCAACACAAATGGCTTGCAGCCGTGGCTGCAAGCCAATAAGGCTTACAAAGTTAGCTTTTAAAAAAGCTAGTAGCGACTCGCTTCGTAATTTTTTTCCAAGGATTGTGTTTAAATGTAAAAATGACAGTTCTGTTAGCTGAAGAGACTTCAGCGAACATCAAATTAAAAATGACATATAAAGTTATTGAAGCCAGTTCTCTCAGTTTAACAAAGAGGAATATGAGTATATATGAAGATGCATGTAAACAGATAGAATGAAGTCCCTATGTCTATGCACATTTACTATATGGCCTGTTGACATTGACCAAAAAAATGTTAGATAGGTAGAATTCATAAAAATGTCTCTTTATACGAAGCTTAGTTGTAATATGTTATTTAGTATTGGAATGAGTGAAAGACAAGTCCTAATCAGGAATATATTACTGAAGAACTCTCTTGGGTGTGGGCGAATTTAGTTTCATGGGGCATGATTAACATTTGATTTGTACAAGTTCTCAAGGCATTGGTACATATTCAATATTAAACCTGGAGTCATTGAAGTTTATATCAATAAGACTTAAACATATTTTCCCTGAGCATTTAATAAATATTATGTCCACTTCATCTTAGTATGTGAAACATTTTAAACAAATGGATATGATGTAGATACATGAACAACATTTTAAAGTGGTCAACACGGCAATACCACATGCCAAATATTTAAGGTTTAGGCATTAATAAGGTATAAAGGTGTGCGTATGTGTTTCTATATAAGACGTGTCCTTGACCTATGTGTAGAACAATATGAACAACTATGAAAGAGGACTCCTGTAGTGTGGTTAATGTGCAGTCTTTGGTTTCATAGATATCATTTAAAGGGAAACTAAATAAGGGACAACAGATGAATAGGGATCCCAATTCCTGTTTATGCTCACCAGAGCACAACTTGCCCATAGTGAGCATAAAAGGGAATTATATTGTAAGAGGGCTTGGTATAATGATCATCTCCTGTACAAAGATTCAACGACATTAATCAACACAAATACACATGTAGATTATTCCTTTTCCCTATATCTAATACTATCCCGGATCCCGGGCGTTCCGGATCCCGGGATTTTCCCCCAACCCTAAATACCGGAAAGGATAAAATGACCGGAAAAAAAAGAAAAAGAAAGAAATGCACAGAACCAAATGTACACTTATGTTAATTAACCAAACGAAAACTTACTACAGAGAAAACAGATGAAATCGCTAAATCAAAAGTCAGTGTAAATATGATTTATTGAAAAGAATTCATGAAAACAAACATTTTAATCATCATTATATCTTTGCGCTCAAAGCAATACTTGCTGCTTTTTAAAAATGGCGTGAAAATTGAAGGTTTTTTGACGCTATGTAAGATTATATTTGATTGGCTAAATAATTTTGGATTCCAGCCCGGACAGATAAATTTTGTAGAAAGCTGGAAGCCAAGCTTCGATTAAATTTTTGGATGGATTCGGAGTTTTAGGTTGTTTCTGAGTAAAATCCTAACGTAATACCGGCTCGCCGTGGCGAGCCGGCATAAGCCCATAGCATGATGTAATGGTGGAGAAAGTCATAATGACAAATTCTTCAAGTATAAATACATTAATGTTGTGTTTAACTGACATATATATGTATAGTATCACATGATACACATGTAAACCAAAACATATACTAAATAAATGTTTAAAGTATTAAACATATGTGAAATTACATATATTTAACAAAAATAGATTATATATTTAAATGTACTGGATATATCCATGATTCTTGCCACATTTTAAAACAAGAAATGTAGAATATAATTGATGCATGTTTGATTCATATATAATGGTAATAACATAAACCTGATGCAACTCAACAATAATGTCTACTAATTATTTGTGTATTATCTTTCTTCACTTTTAAATTATCTAATTGAGGCAGGCCATATGCATTTAATAATTCTATAAATTTTGTCAAAGTTGGACCTCTCCAATAATATGCTAGCTGGAACTATGAAATTCTATTTGTCATGTTAGTTGTTATTAGAAAAACATTTTCTATTACAGTACATTAAACAACATATACATATACAAATACAAATTTAAAAATCAATTGCAAGGTTTCTTTTTTGTCCAAAGGATAAATTCAGGCTTTATCATAACATGTACGTGTACACAATCACACATTCAAACATCAAGTTACAGGCACATAACAAGAAAGCTATATACAAACACGCAAGTATATTATGACAAATCAAATTCAGGTTTTCATATAACCTCCTAATTCATCATATGTTTAAGATAAGAAACGGTTTTCATATAACCTCCTAATTCATCATATGTTTAAGATAAGAAACGGTTTTCATATAACCTCCTAATTCATCATATGTTTAAGATAAGAAACGGTTTTCATATAACCTCCTAATTCATCATATGTTTAAGATATGAAACGGTTTTCATATAACCTCCTAATTCATCATATGTTTAAGATAAGATAAAACTTTCATACAGTTCTATCATATTCATAAAAACTGATATTTTTTACATATCGGAGACAGTGAAGCTTGGCTAATTAAACTCCTGACGCTGTAATGGAAAACAAAGCTAAGAAAAAATTCAAGGGGAAATAAATGTAAAAATATTCATGCTTGAGACATCATAAGGGGGATAATAAATATATGAAGTTAGATGTAGAAACTATTAGAAATGAAGACGTTATTGCAAAAAACATTTTCTTAGTGCAAGGGGGACAATTTAGGGGGAAACTGAGTGCTAAATATGAGTGATCAATAGTCAGTCAAATATCATGTGGGTAATGATAAGGAACATATATTTGAAGTGTGAAAAAAATACCTTAAGAAAAAAAGAAGTTATAGTAAAAAATTACAATTTTAAAGAAAGATATCTAAGTTCATGAGGAGATAATTCTTGAAATATTGATGCTTGAGTTGAAAACATTATCATCATAACATGTGCTTGATAATAAGGAAAACATATTTGAAGTTTGAAGGTGATCCCTTAAAAAATTAAGAAGTAAATAATAAGTTCCAGGGGTGATTATTCTGTAAACATGGCTTCAAAAGTTATGACCCTTGTCACATAAGATGTAGTTGATGGTTATAAACATATACTTGAAGTTTGAAGTTGTACTTTAAAAATGAAAAAGTTATAGTAAAAGAACAGGTAAAATAGGGAACAATCCATATACAAACAAATCCAGTCAATTTTCCCCACAAATCAAAACATGAAATTACAAGTCAAATCAAAACATCTATATACAAGTTCCAAACACATAAAAACATCTATATACAAACATATATCTTGACAAAACTAATGAAAGCTAATATATCTATAGATGAATACACACAAATCAAATAATATTGCAAGTCTTAAAGACATATCAAAACATCTGTATTGATATACAGACACATATCATGACAAAATAAAAGAAGAAAAAAAGTTTTTATACGAATGTACAAGCACATATCAAATATGGATAAAAAAAAATCATATCATGATGAATCACATACCATCTTTCTTATATGCCTAAATCATTGATCTAGGCTAGCATGCATATCTGTGCAGTATGAAAGATCAAATCTTTCAAATAACAAATAAAACATGGGCTTGGGGGCAATATGCAAGTTTACGGACTGGTTGGTCAGACTGAGGAAGGTATATGGCCCGAAGCGCAGCTGAGGGCCATATTCCTTCCGAGGTCTGTCCAACCAGTCCGTAAACTTGCATTTTGCCCGAAAGGCCATGCTTTATTTGTTATATTATACCGAATCTAAATCCTTTCATCCATTTGTTTTGTGCTGTCATTTTACTATTTTTTGCTTTCAAATAATAAATTTACTTGTTCAGTGTGTGAAATATCTAAAACCCTAGTCGGATTTTGTTTAATTATTTTCAAGCGATGCAGCAAAAAATCATGCTCTTTTTTTAATATTCCATTTTTGTTAATCAAATTAAAGATTTAATGTTACTAGGCAAAAAACCCGGACTTTAAGAATTTCACACTATAAATAAAATTTATAATTAAATTAAAGACAAATCATGACTTTTGATCAACATGTAATAAATTTATGTCTCTGAAAAAAAAGGCGAATCGCCTGGCCATTTTGACAGTTTGTGTCATCGTGAAATTCGCACGTCGTGAAAGTTACGATTAAACGGTCTTCATAACAATTATGGACCGCCCCGGTCTGTATGCGGTTTATGGACCGGGTGACGTTATATTAAATATAGAAGATCATATGCAAATGAGGTATAATATTCATTGTTATACAAGCACATTTCATTGTATCAAATTTTAAACACATAGCAAAACATCTATATATAAACATATATTATTACAAAATAAATGCAAGTACACATATTTATGTTTAAGCACATATCAATTATGAAGCCGGTCTCTAACACACATCATAACATCTATATACAAAGACATACCCTGACAAAAAAGCAAGTATACATATTAATGTTTAAGCACATATCAATTATCAAGCCGGTCTCTAACACACATCATAACATCTATATACAAAGACATACCCTGACAAAACAAAAAAAAGTTTACATATTTATGTTTAAGCACATATCAGTTATTAAGCCGGTCTCTAACATACATCATAACATCTATATACAAAGACATACCCTGACAAAACAAATGAAAGTACACATATTTATATTTAAGCACATATCAATTATGAAGCAGGTCTCTAACACACATCATAACATCTATACACAAAGACAAACCCTGACAAACAAATGCAAGTATACATATTTATGTTTAAGCACATATCAATTATGAAGCCGGTCTTTAACACAGATCATAACATCTATATACAAAGACATACCCTGACAAAACAATTTCAAGTTTACATATAAATGTACAAGCACATATCAATTATGAAGCCGGTCTTAAACACACATCATAACATCTATAAACAAAGATATACCCTGACAAAAATGCAAATATACATATTTATGTTTAAGCACATCTCAATAATAAAGCCAGTCTTAAACACATATCAAAACATCTATATACATGAACACAGATCCTGACAAAACAAATTCAAGTTTACATATAAATGTACAAGCACATATAAAAAGAATATATATACAAACACATATCATTATGAATCACATTTTTTCATATACATGTATGTTGAAAATATGTATATTGGCTGAACAAATTGTCCCTTCTGCACAGTAAATGGACCATTTATGTCAAATAATAAAGTTAATTAAGACCATGTTTGTTGTTTTAATGTACCTTATTGTCTGTAACAGATTTCAAAATATTACAGAAAGGATAACTATTTGGATGAATATTCTTCAAATTGTCAATCTTAAAACCAGATACATACACCAAATCATTCTTAAATCAAATATGCAATCACATTTCCTAAAAAACCATAAAAATTCTATGACTTTCTAATTATTTTTTGTTATAAAACCCAGAAATTACATGCCGGAGGGAGGCGTTTGTTACATTTTTTGGGGGAATGTCACACTAGATGATCAAAACTCATAGTTCCAGGGGTTTTGGTTTTAATATAATGATAATAGCTTCATATGCTTTAAATAGTACATAATGTACAATTAATGTAAACAAATCGAACAAATTTCAGGAAAAATATAAAGAATTAAGCTCCTTGATCAAGGAGTTTCTTTCCTTTTGTATTTCAAAATGAAAAGTTGCATAGACATTTGAATGAACTGTTCTGAATTAAATAAGAACATTGATAATGAAAGGAAGATTCTTTATTTCCAGATAATGTATTTCCATTGTGTTAAAGAAAATTATCATTCACACAGTAACTTTCTATATATATTTACAAAATAATATATAGTGATATAATCAGATTTATCTTTTTAATAGATATTATACAGACTGAAGTAAATTATAAGTTTTCATAAGCTTGAATTTCTAATTACTAAATACCAACACATAAATTTTCATTTAAAAATTTATTTACAGATCTGCTTTTAAATTGTTGTAACTAATTACTACCAATTGATGAAATTTTAAGTTATTTATGTGAAATGTCAGTAACATTATTATCTGAAGATGTTATTATGATTCAGTGTTATAAGTTCATTATTTCTCAGTATTGATAGTTCTCTATGTTAATGTTTTAGTATAAATGGACTGCTGATCATTAATTAAAATTTATAGATTCAAAACATTTTTTTTGACTTTGTTTACAAACAAATTTTGATAAATATCACTATTTCATTACTAAGGTCATAACCATTTATTAAATCATTTTCTTATGATCTTCTTCCATTTCTTATAATGATTAAATTGGTCAAGTGATATGACAATGTGCTGGAATATGGAGACAAATACTTTATTCAGGGTGGTGAAATATATTTGTTTTTTGGGCTGTTTTTTTCATTGACTATATATTTGGCCAATAAAAAATGATGTTCAATAGATCCTTAGACTAAATTGATCTACAGCTTACTTAATTCTGTAACAGAAAGTCCCTACCACTGTTTTGAAGTATATCACCCTATACTGGCACCCCCACTGGTTTGTTATATATTACACATCCCAATATACAATACACAGCTCCCAATATACAGCTTGTTAACTTCCAATAATGTGCCAGCCCCATCTGTATGTATATAGTTAGGATCCATATCCCATTGTTTTATGAGGGGCTGAAATTGGTCTGTATCTAACTGTTTATGAGGGGCAGGGATAGATGATTTGTTCATTATTGAAGTAAAAAGAATGATCTTAAAGAATCTATGTTTTAACAATAGACTAATTTTAACCACAATGTCACTTCAACATTCTATATATCCTATTTTAATAGTTTTCTGTGAATATATATCCTGATAAGATTATTCTGTTAAGATTATTCTATTTAATTCTAATATTTCTATGTACAGTTGCAAAGCTAACTACTTCCATATCACACAACATAAGAACAAGATAAGTTTAGTGTTATTGTAAAAGGAATCATTTACTCATTTCTGTTACATCTGTCCACTTCAGTACCTCATTTTGAAAACACCAAAACAAAAATATATACATATATATACATTTATATTTTTCCGAAATTCATTTTAGCTGTAATATATTGTTGATAAATTGTTGGTCCACTGAAGGTTAGAGTAACATATAATCTATTTCATGTAAATAATTTTCGTAGAAAAAATAATATCAGTCGCTTTGGAGATTAAGCGTAAAACTCCCTTTGTGAGATTTAGTAAGCACCATATGAGCCGCATCACAACAAAACAAACATAATGGCTTTGCGACCAGCATGGATCCAGAACAGCCTGCGCATCCGCACAGTCTGATCAGGATCCATGCTGTTCGCTTACAAACTATATTACAAGTAGAGAAATTGATAGCGAACAGCATGGATCCTGATCAGACTGCGCGGATGCGCAGGCTGGTCTGGATCCATGCTGGTCACAAACGCATGGATAAAGAGATAAATAAGTTATATACAAATAAAATTTCACAAGTACTATTTCAATGATCTAAGTCATTTTGGTTTTTATTGTTGTGAAAGTGTGCTGCTAGACAGAACAAGATGTCTGTTGTTTCCAACAGAATCATTACAAAGGTTCACTTCCTTGGTGTGAAAGTTCTTGTTACTTTTGGACGGGTCTTTCGACCTGGTTTTTATGCTTTTCTGACTCTGATTTTGAGCGCAAAACCGATTCTGACAATTTGAACTTGCTAAATTTTGGACTAAGACTGTAATTGCCAGTGCCATAATTGGCCCTCCTCACATCTATATGTTGGACCCGTGCGGCATCATACAATTTAGACACCAGTCCATCGGTCTTTTCTGGTTTCCAGTCAATTGAAACCTTAAGACGATTGTTGATGGACTCTGTGTTGTTATTGGTCCACAGTTTTGACAATAAACAACTGGTTTCTTTAATTTGGAATTGACCCTATATACATTACTGATAATCCATTTATTGACAATTCATATGTCACTGTCTGGAAAATGGTAAAATAAATCCAGAATCTTTTAAATTTAAAAAAAAGACTTCAAATCAATCCAAATCAAAGTTTATGAAATCATCAACATAATAAAACAACAAATATAAATCATTGAAGTTTAAATACAGAAGTTTACATACTAGTTCAAGATTATGCCTTGACATAACATTGTTATGTATGCAACATCTTACATGTATATAGTTTGTATCTGACCAGTTGGTATTTCCAATATTATCATTGTTCTATTTTTAGAACATAAACTACATGTATGTACTAGAACGTTCTTAACTGTTGTAGAAAACTCGTGCATTAGATTTAGATAGAAATTTCTGGAATGATCTTTATTGGTGAAGTTGCTTGTTTATGATTACTGTAGTAAATGGAAGACTATTCAAGAAACTTCTTAGTTAATATATATAAGGAGACATTTTTCATTACCTTTACCTTTTAAGTCATCAGTGATCTATTAAGTCATCAGTTACCTTTTAAGAAATCAATATATTTTGGAGTATTATTCAACTTGGATATTAAGTGAATTATTGGAGCTTGGATTTTAAAATAAATTATTCTTGTGGATTTTATTGTGGGAATTTATTCTAAAGTGTTCTTGGATTTAACTTGGATTTAACTGTGCTATTCAAAAAAGGATCATTCCAGGATCAGACTAGACATTTGTAATTTTCATTTTTATTTGGACTTCAGGTATTTGTAAACATAATTTGTTATTTTATTTTTCTTTAATAATTTTTCTGTAATAAATTTGTTATTGTTACAAGTTTGTTGCTGGCTTTTCTTTCTCGTTACGCCTGGCTCGTAACAGAAATTGGGGGCTCGTCCGGGATTGAATATTTCTTTTTGGCTACATTATTGGAAATTATTACCGTTTATTTTACATTTTATTATTACCGTATTTACTCATCTGAGTTGATATCATAGTTGTTCTATTAAGTGTGCTTTTCAATTCTAAATTTAAAAAAAAAACAAAAAAAAACACCACATTTAAGTTTAAAACCAGCAGCAAGCAGTCATGTCTTTTGATCTAGAAAAGTTTGTAGCTGAACCTTCCCAGGAGGTATTAGATTTGGCTAAGAAAACTGATTTGCTTGATCTTGCAAAAAAGTATAATTTATCAGAAATTAAATCTTCAATGCGTAAACAAGAAATTAAAAATCTTCTGATTCATTATTTTGTGGATGAAGATATTTTTGGACAAGATGCACTTTCTCTGATTGTTGAAACAAACCCAGAAATTAAGATAAAAGAGCTTGAACTTCAATTTAAATTTGAACTAGAAAAAATGCAATTAGAAAAAGAAAGGGAAGAAAGGCAGTTACAGTTAGAAAAAGAAAGGGAAGAAAGGCAGTTACAGTTAGAAAAAGAAAGGGAAGAAAGACAGTTAGAAAAAGAAAGGGAAGAAAGACTGTTAGAAAAAGAAAGGGAAGAAAAAGAAAGGGAAAGGCAGTTTGAAAAAGAAAGAGAAGAGAGAGAATTTCAGTTAAAAATGAGAGAATTAGAAATCAAAGAGAGAGCAAATCAGTTTGAACATAGAATAAATTCAAAATTTGATGTCACTAAAAATATTAGGCTTGTTCCACCTTTCCAAGAAAAAGAAGTTGATAAGTATTTTCTTCATTTTGAAAAGGTTGCTGAAAATTTAAAATGGCCAAGAGAGCACTGGACATTACTTTTACAGAGCGTCTTAACTGGTAAAGCTCGTGAAATCTATACACAACTTACTGTTGAACAAAGCTCTAATTATGATAATGTAAAAGAATTACATTGTAATTCTGAAAGGTTATGAGTTAGTACCAGAGTCCTACAGGCAAAAATTCAGAAATTCTAAGAAAGAAATTGGTCAAACCCATGTCGAATTTGCAAGAGAAAAAGAACAACTTTTTGATCGGTGGTGTCTATCTAAGAAAATAAATAAAAATCATGAAAAGCTCAGACAGCTCATGTTAGTTGAAGAGTTTAAACGTTGTATTCACTCAGATGTTAAATCTTTCCTAGATGAAAAACAGGTAGAAACTTTAGAAGAAGCTGCCCGTCTAGCTGATGATTATTCTTTAACCCACAAAGTCTCATTCATAAATAAAGAGAAGTCCACACCCTCGCATTTTAATTCCAAGTTCAGTTCTGGTAATTTATCTGGCTCATCTAGTCAGTCAAATACTCCCAAACCAAAGTCATCTGATGAACATAAAGGTCATAGTCCCTTATCTCGTCCTACATGCAATTATTGCAAGAAAACTGGACATCTTATTTCTGATTGCTTTACCTTAAAAAGGAGGCAACAACAACGTGATGAGGCCAAACCCACAGGTCTTACCACTTCAAGGTCTGGACCTCAGCCTTGTATTGATAACAATGCAATTTTGAAGGTCAAAGAACCCAAGTCTGATTCTATAATGGAGATTTATGAACCATTCCTTTCGGAAGGTTCCGTGTCACTTATCGGTGATACTTGCCCACCTACTCCTATTAAGATTTTAAGAGACACAGGAGCTTCTCAATCTCTTATTTTAGCAGATACACTGCCTTTTTCTGAGAAGACTTTTTCTGGATTTAGTGTTCTTATTCAGGGTGTAGAGTATGGTTTTTCTAATGTCCCTCTCCATAATATTTATTTGTCCTCAGATTTGGTAACTGGGCCGGTGGCTATAGGTATAAGATCTTTCTTACCCTTTAAAGGTGTTCATTTATTGCTAGGTAATGACTTAGCTGGAGATAAGGTAGTGGTTAATCCACTTGTAACTGACACTCCTTGTGTGGATCAGATACCTGGCCCCATTGAGCAGGAAATTCCTGACCTTTATCCTTCGTGTGCAGTTACTCGAGCTATGGCTAAGAAGGCCATTCAAGAAGATAATTATTGTTCAGATATTGACTTAGCTGATACTTTTATAGGTCAGTCTTTTGATAATGAAATGAATTTTTCTCTTACTTCTACTCTGCCTGAAACTCAGACAGATTTTTCAATATCTGACTTTTCTACACCAAGATCTAAAGATCAAGGTCATGACACGCTGTCAAGGTCACAGCTTATCCAGGAACAACAAAATGATCCTGAGATTTCTGTCCTTTCTCAAAAGGCTTTTAGTGAAGATGAAGCTTTACAAGTCCCTGTTTGTTATTATGAAAAGAATGGGATTTTAATGAGAAAATGGCGACCACCCGATGTCCCTGCTGAAGAGGAGTGGACTGTAAATCACCAAATTGTGGTCCCTAAATCATATCGCCAGGAAATATTAAGCTTGGCTCATGAAACACCCATGGCAGGTCATTTAGGTGTTAATAAAACCTACCATAAAATTCTCAATCATTTTTATTGGCCTGGCCTTAAAGCAGATGTATCTAGGTACTGTAAATCTTGTCATACTTGTCAGATGGTTGGAAAACCTAACCAGACAATACCTAAAGCTCATTTACAGCCTATTCCTGCATTTGATGAACCTTTTAGTAGAGTTATTATTGACTGTGTAGGTCCATTACCAAAAACTAAATCAGGTTCTCAGTACTTATTAACTATTATGTGTGCTTCTACGCGCTTCCCTGAAGCTATTCCTTTAAGAAATATTAAAGCCAAAACTATTGTCAAGGCTCTTGTGAAATTTTTCACATTTGTTGGTTTACCTAAATCAGTACAGTCTGATCAAGGGTCAAATTTTATGTCTGGTATTTTCCAGCAGGTCATGCACGAGTTAGGAATTACTCAATATAGGTCTTCAGCCCTTTTGAATTAGTATTTGGTCACACTGTCCGAGGACCCTTAAAACTTCTAAAAGAGAAATTCCTGTCTGAAGATGACATATCTTTAAATTTGCTTCAGTATGTATCAGATTTTCGAAATAGGTTGACTAATGCATGTGAGTTAGCTAGGGTTAATTTAAAATCAACACAAAGTAAAATGAAATCAAGGTATGATGAGAATGCTCAGGAAAGAAGTTTTAACCCTGGTGATAGAGTACTTGCTCTTTTACCTATACCTGGAAAACCATTACAGGCAAGATACTTTGGTCCTTATACTATTGAAAAGAAAGTCAGTGACCTTAATTATATTATTAATACTCCTGGGAGGCGAAAGCAAAAACAAATGTGTCACATAAATATGTTAAAAGAATATTTTGACAGAGATAGCACAATTAATAAACCTATATCTGTTGTAAACTCTGTTCCACAAAATCAATGTTCAGTTGAATCAAATAGTTACGAAAATTTTGAAAAGTCTGATCCTGGTTCAGCGAAGCTTGAAAACTCTGATATTCTGAAAAATCTGGATGAAAAACTTGCTCACTTAGAACCATCGAAACGAGATGAACTGAAACAGCTTATTTATGAATATGAACACTTATTTCCTGATATTCCCACACGGACTGATAAAATACATCATGATGTCATTCTTGAAAACTCTGAACCAATAAAACAACATCCATATAGAACGAATCCTGTAAAACAAAAGTACCTAAGACAAGAAGTTCAGTATTTATTGGATAATGACTTTATTGAACCAAGTCAAAGCAGTTACAGCTCTCCATGTATTCTTGTACCAAAATCAAATGGAACATATAGAATGTGTACAGATTATCGTAAAGTGAACTCTGTAACAAAAACTGATTCATTTCCGATACCAAGAATTGATGATTGTATTGACAAAATTGGAAAAGCAAAGTATGTAACAAAGTTTGATCTTCTAAAAGGATTCTGGCAAGTTCCACTTACTGATAGAGCTAAAGAAATATCAGCCTTTGTAACACCAGACGGCTTATATCAATATAAAGTCATGCCCTTTGGTATGAAAAACTCACCAGCAACTTTTCAGAGGCTTATAAACATGGTAATATCTGGTCTACACGGATGTGACGCATACATTGATGACGCAATCATCTACTCTGATGAATGGGAGGAACATCTCAAAACTATAAGAGCATTCTTCGAACGACTTAGTGATGCTAAATTGACAGTTAATCTTGCAAAAAGTGAATTTTGTCATGCAATTTTAACATTTTTAGGACATGTAGTGGGACAGGGTAAAGTTAAACCAATAGAAGCTAAGGTCAAAGCTATCTCTGAATTTCCTGTGCCAACTTGTAAAAGACAACTGATGCGATTTCTTGGTATGGCAGGGTATTATCGTAAATTTTGTAATAATTTTTCGGTTATTGCAGAACCATTGACAAATTTGTTAAAGAAAAGAAACAAATTCATTTGAATGACAAGTGTCAAATGGCATTTGACAGCCTTAAAGCCATACTTAAGAGTGCACCAGTTCTCTTGGCACCAGATTTTTAATAAAACTTTTAAGTTAGCTGTAGATGCTAGTGACATAGGTGCTGGAAGTGTATTGATCCAAGAAGACAACAATGGTGTTGACCATCCTGTTTGTAACTTTTCTAAAAAGTTTAATGAACATCAGAAAAATTACTCTACTATAGAGAAAGAGTGCCTTGCTCTTATTCTTGCTATTCAGCATTTTGAAGTTTATCTAACTTCTTCAAAGTTGCCTGTTGTTGTCTTTAGTGATCACAATCCCCTCACTTTCTTGCATAAACTTAAAAACAAAAATCAAAAGGGAGCTCAAAGGTTGTTGAGGTGCAAGCCGTTATTTTTTTCAAGAATATAGTCTTGACATTTAGACACACATTAAAGGGAAAGATAATTTGATCCCTGATGCACTTTCACGTGTCTAAAACTGTTATTTGCAGTATTTTAAATTAAACATGTATATGATATGATTGATTTTTTTTGTTGTTGTTTGCTATTGTTTGTAATACACATATATATGAATGAATGTATAAAATTGTTTAACATTTCTCCTATGTTATTTGTAAGTTACATTGTTTGGATTTATGTAAAAGAAATATTCATTTCATTCATATTTCTTTTTCTTGAAGAGGGGAAGTGTTATGTATGCAAACATCTTACATGTATATAGTTTGTATCTGACCAGTTGGTATTTCCAATATTATCATTGTTCTATTTTTAGAAACATAAACTTGCATGTATGTACTAGAACTTTCTTAACTGTTGTAGAAAACTCATGCATTATATTTAGATAGAAATTTCTGGAATGTTCTTTATTGGTTGAAGTTGCTAGATTATGATTACTTGTAGATAACATAATAAGACTTTCTGGAATTTTCTTAGTTAAATATATATAATTGACATTTTTCATTTCCTTTACCTTTTAAGTCATCAGTTATCTTTTAAGTCATCAGTTACCTTTTAAGTCATATATTTTGGAGTATTTTACAACTTGGATATTAAGTGATTTATTGGAAGCTTGGATTATTTTAAAAGTTAAAATTATTCTTGTGTGGATTTTATTGTGGGAATTTATTCTAAAAAGTGTTCTTGGATTTTAACTTGGATTTAACTGTGCTATTCAAAAAGGATCATTCCAGGATCAGACTAGATATTTGACATTTTTATTTGGACTTCAGGTATTTGTAAACAGTAATTTTTTTTTTTGCTTATTTTTTTTTTATTTTTCTTTAAAATTTTTTTCTGTAAAAAAATTTTTATTTTACACGTTTGGGTTGCTGGGCTTTTCTTTCTCGTTACGCCTGGCCCTTCGTAACATTCAGGCAATCGAAATCGTCTCACGTTGTTAGGTTTGAAAGCATTTTTTAAAACTAATCCCTCGCAAACTAATTACCAAAAAGTCAAAAGCAAAAACTACCAAAATATTATCTATATCAAAAATTACAAACCATTAGTTTTATTAATGTTTACGTCTCATTTCAAAAAAATTTAATAATAAGGCTAATATCTTAAATTATGAGGGGGACCAATTAAAACAACCATTAAAAAGAAAAATTATATTCCTTTACATCATTTACTTTAAAATTACTAAGAACTTTCTTTGGGTGAGGTCTGAGAAAAATGAATAATTTCCTAAAAATTTCACTTCAAACGTGATACTTTAAATGCAAAATTATATTAACTATTAGTATCTAAATTACAAATATATGTCAAATATGACAAAACAAGATTTCAAAAAGGAAAAGGCGGCGTTTAATGAACGCAACCCCCACATGACCCAGCAAGAAGAACCAGTTGGCAAAGGAGCCCAAGCGGACTACAACAAAACAAAAGACAGGGCACAAGGCAAATGCGGCGGGACAAGGCTAATCACTTAAAATGATAAATAATTTTTGTAACTAATAAGGAATTTTCAAAAAAAAAAAAACAAATACATGATTGAATTTAAAAGGAAAATTAATTTGTACCCTGTATAAATAAATTTCAAAGAAAAATAAAATGATTGAAAAAACAGGCCCACAATGGCAAAAGGGCACAGGGGAAGGGACAGGGAAGACCCGGGGGAAGGGGGCAAAAAAAAAACAGACTAGGGGGTAAGGGCAAAGAGAAGATACTTAAAAAGCCCATAAAAAAAAGCTCTTCCTAAATACCCAACATTTAATTCGTTTTGTTAAAAAAAACCGGTTCACCATCAACATAGATTACCTTTGTTGATTTTTTTAAAAACAAACCTGCCCCATGTATCTGGCGCCATGCCAGGACTATTTTAAATCAACATGTATTATAAAAAAAAAACTTACACCACCATGGCGGGAAATCTTGTATGCATACGACTTCTGAATGTCAATTTTAAAGTAATTTGATTGTAAAATAATTTTAATAAAAGAAGCGAAAAATAAGCTGTATTTACACTTCCAAAACAAAAATACTTTAAAATCACTATAAGTGTATCTTTGCAAAAAAGCAATTATGGAAAAAAAAAAAAGGCCCAAAAAATTTGGTGATTCAGGTATTTTGCTTAGTGGTCTTTGGACAGAAACAAAAAATGTTTGATGATAAACTAAATTGAAAGATACTACATAAAAAGGTTTTTTAAAACCCTTATTCAAGCTGTTTTCAAAATTAAAAATTAATAAAAAATGTTAACATTTATCAGATTTGTGGGGAATTTTCCACATTTTCTTTTCCCCCTTTTTATATTTTCTTGATAAATTTTATACAGTAAGGGGAATTAAAATCAAAATTCTTTTTAGAGAGGGGACAGGGGAACACTACCCAAAATTTTATTGCTTTGGACGGGTTTTTAACTTTGTTTTAAAAAGGGTTTTTGTAAAAAAGGGGAAAAAGGTTTAAAAAAACTTTAAGAGTTCCTAAAAAAAATGATACAAAAGTTTTAAATTTTATTTCCCCCAACGGGGGATAAATAAAAAGGAAAAAAAAACAATTTTAAATTAATTTCCCCCTTAAAAACCCCTTTAGTATTAAAAGTAAAAATATACGCTTTTTTTTTAAAAAAACACTGTTTGTTAACACTAATTTCCATATTTGTCATTAATTCAATTTTATAGATTGGATTAAATCCATTGAAACTCTCTGGGGAATAATTCTATAATTATTTGTCTTTTACATTAAAAAAATCCCTGTTCGCATTAGATTCGAATCCAAGCAGTCAAATAACAAATATAACAAGTATCAACAAGGGAAACCGGGTTCAATGAACGCCAACCCCATGCAAAACACGCCAAATAGCAAAATAGCCCACACAAAATACGAACTGTAAAAAGACAGATATAAAAAATTACTTCTTTTGTTAACAAAAGAAAAAAACCCAAATGAAAAAGACAATCTTTTCAATTCCCTTCCAAGTACAAGTGTGATTTGAAGTAAGAGTTTCCTGATCATTTACAATCTTGCAATCTGTTTAAAATTATTGTCAAAGAATAATAAAAACCCTCTGGGAGCTTTACATTTGTCTTCACTACTTCATGTTACATCGTTAATCAAATAGATGGAGGAATAAATTCTTATTTGGGTTTAATAATGTACAATTTTGTATGTTAGTCATTCGGGAAATTTGTCTGTTTTTAAACGGTAGACTTAAAGCTATCAAATTACAGCTAAATTTTTCTAACGCTCGCCCTTTGCTTTTCCTAATTGTAATAGCATGTTATTGGGGGGTTGTTACGGCAAATGTTTATTAAATCAAATATATCCCAAAGTAATGAAATTCCCTTGGACGATAATCTTTTTCTGTCAAACGCAACACAAAAACATTAAAATTGTTTACGTTGTTACACTCACTATGCAAACATTTCCCCATTATTGTCCCTTTAATTATAAATTTTTGTTTTATTAACTTTAATTAAAGCGAAACACTTGTTGTTTCAGTCATTACATTTTCTTTATTTTGCTATCTTTATTATAGACGAAATTTTATAAAAAAAAATATAGATCAAGGAGGAGCCGTAAAAGAAATACGCAACAGATTTACAGAGATTACAGTAACGAATGTTCACTGTCTTGAATAAGCTTAAAAGAGCTCATAATGGATCCAAAAGTCAATTCAATATGGTCAAGATCTCTTCACAGCATCCATATTCGCAAACTGAACATCAAACACCGTAATTTAAAAATTCAAGTCATTAAATTACTACTCAACGGCTATATTAGAATCACAACTCTATACCAACTATATCTAACCAATTTCTTTGAAATTTATTGAGTAACTTGGGAAAACGGGTATTATCCATATTCTTATCATTATAATGACCTGTAATTGAAAAAAATTCTACAAAAAGAAAAAAACTGTTTAAAATTTTAAACCGGGCGCATTTATTTTACCTTGAACGCAAAGATTGATGTTGTAAATTCTTAATTTCATGTTTGGTTTAAGACTTTTTGCCGAAATAATTATAACATGAATTTAAGATAAATATTGTTCATTGTTCATTAACGGTAAACCTTCATTACGATGAATTTCAAGTAAGGGTTTATCAATTTTTAAACAAATGATTGCAAATTTTCTACAGACTATCAATTAAACCTCAAAAACTTAATATGGTTGAAGCTATATGGATGAATTAAACGGATATTGGTTAAAGTGCAAGCTGCCCCAGGGTTTACGAATGTTGGTCAAAAAGGGGTTATTAGATCCCTCAATTTATCAACAAAATTACATTCACATCATGTTTAACGAGCTATCAGGGTTGATCAACCGTTCAGGGGTGGTCTAAACGATATTAGTATAATCTTCAATAATATAATTCATTTTTCGACGCAACATCTCATTTATTGGGTATGTTATTAAATTTGAATTTGTAAATTCAATAAAATAAATGTAAATAGCATATAATTTCGGATAGGACAAATATTGCGCACATTTGGATACCATTTATGCATGCACTCTTATAAGATTTGTTATGTGTATTGTGGCATATAATTTCAAAATGAATATTTAAACAATCCTATAAAAAACTTTAATTCTGAATGTTTTTTTTTTATCAAATATGCAATGAAGAAAACGATAAGATTCTTTCATGGATGCACAATCAATCTAATGTGCTGTCCCGATCAGTTAAAAATGCAAAAATTGATTTCTAGTAGATGTCATTTTCATTTACTTAAATGCCATTCTGTTTACATTTCATTTAATGTCTGAAAAATCCCTGGAGTACAGTTTAAACAAAATAGATATACGAAAGCATCAGTTTCAGTTTAAATGATTGATGCAATATTTTCATACACACTCTAGTACCCGTTTTAACATTGAGCCTACTAGCCTCAACTGATTCTAACATTAATTATGCAACCCAATGTAGACCAAATTTTATCCGGCACATTCTTGCCATGTGATCATGGTTTTCACTGTCCGCTTTTCAGTCATCCATATTTTTAATAACACTATAATGATAAAAGTGTTTTTGCCAAGAATATAAGGCGGGCAAGTTTTTTACATATAAAGTTAGAGTAGTAAGGTTTTATCAAGTGAAAACCGAGATAAGTGATTATATATACAGGTGCCTCATATGTCCGTGATACCAATATTTCCAAATAATTAGGCACTAACAATCTCAAGAGTCTCCTTGACATCATGTTTCTGGCAGTAGTTTTACATTTACTTTTGTTATTGTATTTTTATCGAAAATGCTACACATACGTCTGGGAAATCGTATTATTTTATTTACTTTATATATAGATTAAGAGCAAAGTAAATTATTTCACCATTTTACTTTTAGTAATCATGACTTTTTAAAAAAATTTCTTTTTTAAACAAAACCCTTGAGGGATTTATAAATTTCAAAGGGGATATTTTTTACATTTAGACGGGGAAGTATAATTGTACTTTAAAATATGGAAAACTAAAATTTGGGTTTTTTTTTTAAACTGTTTAAATGTTATTGCCTTTAAAATATTTAAATCACAAACTTTAACCTTTCTGGGATCAAAGGTTAATTCCCTGTTGTTACATAATTTCCTTTTCATGTAACATTAAAAAGGGTAAAACTTGCTGTTTGTTACATTCTTTCTT
Source organism: Ruditapes philippinarum (assembly GCF_026571515.1). Lineage (NCBI taxonomy): Eukaryota > Metazoa > Mollusca > Bivalvia > Venerida > Veneridae > Ruditapes > Ruditapes philippinarum. The sequence goes on along the minus strand of NW_026857848.1, from coordinate 135,489 downwards.
TTAAAAAAACTTAACATATTTTCCCGAAAATTTTTTTTTTCTAACTTTTTTATCTGGTTAACATTAACTACCACGGAAAAATAAGGGGCCAAAACCCTTATAAAAAAAACGGCAGAAGTCAGACACAAAACCCCTTTTTTCCAAAAATCAACATTTGTGTTCTACTCTGTTTATTGTTTTTATCAAATTCTTATAATGTACTTTAGTTTTGCAAAAGATGTACAGAGCGAAACAAATGTCATAACCAAACGCAAGGCATACCGCATCTTAACTATTTTAACACTCTGATAAATAAGCGTATCATTTGTACTACAAAATAATTATCAAAAATAATACCGAGATAAAACATCTTCTGATAAAAGATAATGAAACTTAAGCTGGTTAACAAAAAAACTGGATTTACTTTCCTTTCAAGGTCAGATTAATCTTTAAAACGAAAAACAAAAGTAAAATTATAAAAATAACTTACCATGCTTGATAAGCATCTATGTTTGTATTGTTTGTATCTAAAAAATGCGTTCACTGATCATGTGTTTATTAATGACGTACCATTGTTATATATTTAGAAAGACCGGAGTCAGCATCAAAAGATTTTTTTCATCATTTTATTTTCTGTGTTATTTACAATTTTGAGTTTGTTTCGTAAACTGACCATCAAATAAAACCTTTCGGATATTTTTGTAAATTATTTACATAACATAACGGTCAACTAAGAGACTTACAAGCGCGCTTAAATCAGGATGTTAACTAATTTTCTCAATGTTTTTTACACCAAAGTAATTTCCTTATGTGAGTATACCCCTGTCAATAAGGTTAAAAAGGACGGTAAGTGTTTCAATTTCTGAAGCAGATAATTCTGACCAAATTACACTTGTATGGCGCTGCGATCAAATTTATGTCCTTAATTGGAAGAAATATCGTAGTTTTCGAAAACGATCATTTTACTTAGTTTTTTGGACTTTGGTTAACTGTTAATATTCTTTTCCTAACAGTGAAAAAACTTAAAAGTGGCGTCTTTGAAGATTTTTGAATATGTCAAATTATTTTTGTATACTTAGTATACAAATTATGAATATGTAGATTGCTTACAATATGTTTTAACATGTGTATCAAGTATGATGAAGTTTTTTTATGAATCAAAGCTCTGCATCATTCAAATTCTTTTGAATGACATTAGTTTGAATTATCATAAAATTGCTTCTGTGATTTATACATTTTTCTCGACACAAATGAAGATTAACATAATCGAAAAAAACAAAATGAAAATATGAAATATGATCATATGAATTATAATTACAGCTGTGTAAATGTGGTAAACTTAAATAGACTGATAAAAATATGTTTCTTTCAAATTTCTGCATTATTCAATAGAATTGATTTAATTTGTCACTCTAGAGTGATAACTTCTTTAACTTCTTTACAAGACTTAGTAATCAATGTTAGGAAGTTGACATTTTTTCCTCAGATAAATGACAAAAATCTTGTTGACAAAGAAACAGTCGAAGTGAAGAAGGCACGATTAGTTCTATCAAACTCCAACAGTTGTCTTCTCGTTTTCTGAACAAGTTCACGTCATTTCAAACTTTTTTTATGTCTTATAAAGCAAAGTCGTCAGTTTCTTTACTGTAAAAACACAACTTTGACAAAATCAGTAAAAATTTCAGAAAGCTTTGGAAAATCATTGCAAAAATAAAATAAAAATTGAGCGAAAACTAAATTATGTACCTAAGCACTCGTAATCAAAGTCAAGCAAACTCAGATTTTTTAAAGAATAATAATGATCAGTTCAATGAAAACAAATGCTTTTCCTTTAGCTTTCGACGTTTAGTCTTCTTCAGAAATAAAATTGATGCCTTTGTTTTAGATATTTAAAGCAATTTTTTTTTAATATTTTCTTATATTTCAGGTTTTGCTTGTTTGTTTGTTTGTTTCATTTTACGCCTTTTTCAACAGTATTTCAGTCATATAGGCGGGTAGTTTCCTAACCATCGTTCCTGGAGAGTTACACCAGTACTAGACTACCTTCCTCCGCGCTAAACTACCAAAGCATCTCCCGGGGATCGAAACCACGCCAGAGAGGTAACTGGATTAGAAGTCATCGACTCTAACCCCTCAACCACGGAGGCGGTCCTATATTTCAGGTGAACATATTCTCATCATAACTTAGTGAAATCAGAGTTAAGCATTTCAATGAAGAAAATCAAAAGTGTAACTATAAAATTCCTGATGTTAAATTTAATTATTTGTTTCATTTTTACTAACCTTGTCAAAGTAAATATAGCGATATTGTAGTTGTTCTTCTTAGCAAAACCACTTTAGAGTACCCCTAAAAATGAATTTTTCGGCACAAAAGGTATCAAATTAGAACCATCGGTCAAGTTACCTGAAAAGCTTCTCACGAAAAACTATGTCTACAGTAACTGTCAGGGTTCAGACCCACGTGAGATTTATGTGAGTCGAAATTAATATCCTGTCAAAATGATAAAATAAAAAGAACTTATGTCTTATTGTATACATTAGTAATATATAATTACATTTTATCGAAATACACTTTACACATAATTATTGTGTATTATGATATTGGACTTATTTAACGAGTTTAAAGCAGATTCGATAGTGATGATGACAGTTAATAAATATTGCGTTTTATTTGATGTGACAAGCATCATTCTTCTTTCTTGTTAATAAACTATGAAGTTTTAAGATAAAGTGTTAGTGGTAAATTTTGTTAAAATTAATTTAATATTATTGTTTTTACATTTTATATCTTTTTATCCTTTTTGTATACAATCTGTGTAATTTAATTTATAGTTGTATTCAAGTTTTCGTAGTCCTCTTTCACTGATATAACAAATCAAGCCAGTACACGCCATACCCAAATTTTTGTATTCGCTATGTAGATTTGACATTTTATGATTGGGTAATTTGAAAGAACAAACGTTTAAAGTATTGAACAGTTTGAAATAAATTAGTCAGAAAAATATCCTAATTGTTCATTTGGGAAATTTAGTTTTTCCTGCGCACGGACTATCATGATTGTTTTGTCTACATTCATGTTCAGTTTCAGACAAATGCTCATGTTATTCTTCCAAATGTTAAATTCAGCATAAATCTATGGTCTTTAAACATATCAAATGTCAAATTGAACTGCACACGTAATGTCTTTCAAAATTCACTGCAGAGATAACCAATAGTCTACAAGGACACTCCGTATCGTGTTAAGGTGTATCTATATTCGTCTCAAGCTTAATACATATGCAAAATTTTAAAAAGTATTCCCTATGAAAATAATATCTCAAATATTCCGTTAGCATTTAAACAACAGTATACCAACAAAATGATTGCTTTGATATACATGTATTTGATTCATAAGTAAACTGTGGGATATATTGAAAAGTAGTAAGGGCAACTGAATTTTTAATTTAAGTACTTTCATCTTTATTATGCAAAAAATAAAAAGGATAACAGAGCAAAAAAAACAGACTTGTTAAAGAAAACGAACAAAACAAAATTAAAATGTTGTAGACTCGGTTTGATTGAGCCTGTTCATGGGCGGTACTGGAAAGGGCAAGGTACTGTCAATGAAAGGCGGCGTTTCAAAGATATAATTTTTATTTGATACATTCAACGATATATTTATTTTGAAATATTTGACCACAGTTTGCTTTCATTTTTCATTTCAATTATTATATTCTTGAAATACTAAGTTTGTCTCTCAAGTGGTTATGTGTGAAACCATGCTGAAGTAGTAAGCTTTAACTGAACAATTTGCATTTTCTAACAACCATATAAAACTAGTATTTTTTTGACTGAAGACAAAAACACACACATTGATTATACGTCAGTTTTACTGAATCTGTTACAGTAATTTTGTGAAAAAATCCCTATAATTGCAAATTATTAAACTAGATAAATTCACGCAATAAACATAACTTTTTTTTATCCCTTACCCGCTAGATATGTAAAATACACCTACCAAATTTTCAACTTGAACAGAACCATTTTCAATACTAAATAGCAAACAGTCAGACGTTGAAAAGACACAATGGGTGTGTCTGTTGCATTATAATTTGCACTGTTTGCATGGGTAGAATCAGTTACCACTAGCAACTATGTTTTAGAAATGATAAAAGAGAAGATTGAACTTGCGTAACCCTAAAAATGATTATATTGAAACTTTCAAAATAAAACTATTTATAAAACCTTCATTCCGAGGAAATATGAGAGTCCATTCTTAGCCTGGGTTCTTATATATACCAGTTTACAAAGCAAGGACTTAATCAAATAGTTTTAACAGATGATTGGAAACTAAAAATAAATGAAGTAGGAAAATGAATACTTTAAAATAGTCTACTTAAAATGTGTATGTTTTAACTACATTTTAATTAACACGTAATTAGTTGCTACCAGTTTAATAATAACAAGATGTTTTGATTTTAAATACTCTTAAATCTAACACCATAAATAACTCTTAGTTTGTTGTATTTTGGACATTTGACCGAGTCCGGATTAGACCTTGTTTAAGTATTTGTGACAAGACAATATAATTATGTGTATCATTTATAAATGAAATTATATTTGGAGGTAATAGTTTCATCTTCTAGAAGACAAGATTATAAAATGACAAGTACAATATGATAATTTACAGCTTAGTTTTTAAAATTTATACACTTTTTAAAGTGTAAATTTCTTACATTGTATTAAATCATAGGTAGCCAGGAGTTTTTTACCCCTTCTGTGTTAACCTTGTTCACCTTTACTCTAAAGCGATTTACAATGAGCGTATAAAAGTAAAAAGAAGTGAAACCAACAGATAATTCCAAAAGCCATTTATCAATAATCAGTGTACCCAATCCATTACGAAGCTTTTAGTTTTATTAGCGTTAAATCTTAAAGAAAAAGAATTGAGATAAATAGAGACATAATTTATATCTCAATTATGAAAGCTAATTTAACAAGACATTAACATAATGTTTTGTGATTATCTGGAAGCATCGAAATAAAAGTACATGTTTTAATTTTAGAAATCTTGAATTTTTTCCATTTCATTCTGTTTTTGGTTGTTGTTTTTTTTGTTTTGTTTTTTTTTTATTCGTAGAAATCATACGGCACAATGTTGTACATTCAATACTCATTACATTTTATATTTATTAACATTTTACGTTACAACTTATATCTGATGCCAGCAATATATGATCATGAATCTATTACAAAAAACGTGGACAAATATCAATACTGCATTGTAAAACAGCATAGATCTCACTTCGGATAAACCTACCTTCTTAGCAAGCTATGTTTATATACATGTCTTGCAATTTCACAAGGGCAACAAGGGACAGTATCATAATCATTGCGTGTGACAGACAATTAACTTACTATTCAATGTTATGGTCACAAGGGCCAAAGGGTCATTAAACATTCAGTTTATAGATTTATTACAAAATCATATTTATCATTTTTGAAGGGTAATGTTTGAAGGAGTCAGGTTCCTTTGTACAAAAGTGATCAACATTTACATGACTTGAACATGAATAATTTGCGGTTTTCTAGTCATGTCAATATGCCTGTTAGTATATAAACATTGAAAAATATGAAATAATTAAAGATTTGGAGTTTAGACCTTAAATTGTCATATTGTCATAATAATTATATATATATTACTTATCAGTAATCAGTAGATTTATCAGTAGAACACTGTCCAATTTTTTTTTCACTCTCCATCATATACTTATGGACAGCTAAATACTTGTTCTATAAACACTTGAAATGAATTTAAATTATTCATAGTCTACAAATAACTATTTTCAAACTTCAGTCTCGACTCAGAATCATAGCAACAACAATATTTTCTCCTGAATATTTATTTTCCCCCTTTAAAAAGCAAAATCTCTTTTTGCCTTTATGCTACGTGACTAACGCATTTAGGGCTATTTTTGCTTTATTTACCTCGTTTTGGTAATTTACATGGATTTAATTGCAATTTGTTCAATTTACAATATCAACACTATAAAATTTTCGTAAAAATTAGCATGATTCAGAAGGCATGCTGCTTAAAAAAGACATGTCAAGGAAAGGGAATACCATATTTTATAGTGCTAGGCCCCAATTAAAATTAAACTGTACAATTTGAATTACAAAAACGATTCCCTGCAGCGAAACATTTCCGTTCAATGTGCAATTTTCAATTGTGCTTTCCTGTCTCTTGGAAACATGACGTATTTTTATTATACAAATCCGTTTCAGTATTTTTTACAAAAAAGAAAACAAAGTGCAACTGCACTGAATAAATGAATTAGACAAATTATGCTATATTTAAACTGTATTTTAACAATTTAAACAGTATGGTAAAAAATACACGTTATGAGAAAAGCATAAGAAATGTGTCTGAACAAGCCTGTCAAAAAATTGCTCTTTAATTTTGAATGATTTGTTATCAGAAATGCCAAAACATAGACGAAAGTTTTAAAAGTGAATGTACACCCAGACACAATAAATTGAATAAAATGAAGCAAAATTGTTCTTGTAGCTTGGTTATATTTCGCTCCCGTCTTTTTTATATTTAATCATAATTCTGACAAAGGAAATGAAAACAAAACCTACATGAAAATTTCTAATCTAATTTTATGTTGTTTGTTCGTGGAAATATTATTTTTTATCAACACCCCTAGTATTGCCTGAAGCCATTCTCAATTGTCTTCTGAATGGATCGAGAGTTTGCTCACTTCACAAGAGCGGACTTCAAGTGCCGTGAGGCAGCTATAAAAAGTTGTACTTTATTGAAGTACTTAGTGTTGCATCACCCAATACAGGACAACTAGCAAAGAGCTCAGCAGGACACAAACAGGACAGGTCACCGGTGTTTAGGATGCGTGAGGGATGTATAATTCCTTTTGAACAGACTGTATAAAATTTCGTTGTTTTCATAATTAAACATATACCAATGAAAGTGTTGAAAATTTAAACTTCCTAAAAATACCCACAACTTAGCTATGAACATAAACAACTAGGAACAGATGATATTTTTGGTTTCAATTACATAGATATTAACCCTTTTTTAACTTTTTTAATCATAAGTGTGTTACAATTAACGTTGAAACACTTCCAATACCAAAGTTCTTAAGAAAATATCAAATAATGCGTACGACTTATCTGTATAATTTAAAAATTAATGCCAACTAGCTGTTCGTCGTGAAGGTAGACCACAGTCTGTATACATAAATCCGGAAAACGGGAGATAGCTTGCAAAGCATTAGGTACAAAACATTATTATATGATAATTGATAACTCTATTTGACTGTGTTCATGAGTGATATAAAAAATGCAACAACTTGAGCACACTTACTCCGGTTTAAGTGTTATTCATTTCCACAACACTAAAATTATTAAAAGCAATGATCCCGACGAACAGCTTAATAGGGTTAAGAAATAAAATTTCGTTTCTTAACATTATCCGAGTGAAATCCTGTCAAAAAGGTCCAGAGAGACGGATAAAGTCAATTTGTGAACTGATTGCGCCAACAAAATTACACTTGTTTGGTTTTGTAATCATATTCTGTCTTATATCTAAATTAGAAGGGATGCTCTAGTGACATTTCTCACCTCTACAAATCAGATAAGCATAGGTTTAAGAAATTCAGGTCCCCACTTTTTACAAGGAACCTAAAAATCTGTATAATTTAAAAATTAATGCCAACTAGCTGTCGATCGTGAAGGTAGACCACAGCCTGTATACATAAATCCGGAAAACGGGAGATAGCTTGCAAAGCATTAGGTACAAAACATTATTACACATTTGTATATGATAATTGATAACTCTATTTGACTGTGTTCATGAGTGATATAAAAAATGCAACAACTTGAGCACACTTACTCCGGTTTAAGTGTTATTCATTTTCACAACACTAAAATTATTAGAAGCAATGATCCCGACGAACAGCTTAATAGGGTTAAGAAATAAAAACTCGTTTCTTAACATTATCCGAGTGAAATCTTGTCAAAAAGGTCCAGAGAGACGGATAAAGTCAATTTGTGAACTGATTGCGCCAACAAAATTACACTTGTTTGGTTTTGTAATCATAGTCTGTCTTATATTTAAATTAGAAGGGATGCTCTAGTGACATTTCTCACCTCTACAAATCAGATAAGCATAGGTTTAAGAAATTCAGGTCCCACTTTTTACAAGGAACCTAAAAATAAATTATTTATAAGCAATTTTACTTACCGTTTTAGATACCCGCTTGTTATATTTTGGTGAACGAGATTCATTTAAATGACTCAACACTGAAATGTTTTGTATGGTTTTGCAACTATTAAAAAGCGAGAAAAACTGCCTACCGATTTGTTAGTAAAGTGATACCATTCATTCGGTAATTTACGTAGATTTTTGCATTGTTTACCCACTGAAAGTTAAAAACAAGTGTCCTTTTGCTTGGCTATTGAACCGATTAAAGTCACGCATGTTTTCCAAAGGAAACATTTTTCTAACATTCCGATATCAGTAACATTTTTGATTATCATATGCAGATCGTCTTCATCATATCAAAAAAAACTGCATCTATTGAGTATTTTTAATTAGTCTTGAGGGTAAACGGAACTGCCATCTTGTCTGTTTGACCTGAGTCAGGTGACGACATCATTTATTGATTAAAGAAATGATTGAATAAAAAAGACAGTAAACTTGTGCCATTTTTTTTTATTTGTCACTGTTTTTCTTTAAATAAAAATAATAAAACGTAGCTTACAATATGTTACAACCGATAAATGATAAGTTTGATGTTTAACATTAGATGTAATGGTATACGGCCTGCTCTTTTACGCAATCTTATGTTTCCAATAATGAACCACACATCCTTTTTTCTGAAAGCACGGACACGCAAAACGGTATGTCATTTACCCGAGTAATTTTAACGAGTAAATTTCATGCTAAACATTTATTAAAGTGACAAACAACTTCGATGCCAAATTCAGATATATAGAACGAGATGATGTCGTGCTAGCCAACAATTTGGCGACTTTTATGGGTGACATAGCATATCAGTTGTTTCATAATAATCATGAACAAAACCCCGCATCAATTTGCAATGTGACTTGGTTTACAAATAGACGGTCATCGTAATTTTTGTAAAATAATATTTTTGTAACTACTTGATATATTATATAGTAAATAGAATTGCATTGAATGCATTTTATAAACTACAACGATTTATGAAATTAATATTGAGACGTTGATAGCTGTTACACATTACATAATCTCTTAAGAACGGACTCAAGAACGGACGCTTAAATGTCAAGTTTTTAGTTTGACTTTTTTGCTATCAAGGAATATCCACTATTCCAGATTTTTATGAGTCATATATATTAATATGAACTTAAAACAATATTGGCGAAGATTTACAAAAGCAAAATATAACGGAATAAAGATTTGATCATGTTAACAATTACAGATCTAGAAGGTAACAAAATATTATAAAACAGAAAAATTGAATAAAATCGCTAAAATGTCCAAAGCCGCCAGATATTAAAATATGTCTCTGATAGACTTTTTCAAAAAATATTAAATGAAAGAAATTGGACAGATAATCACAATATAAATACATGTAATGCAGTAAGTACTTAACTTTTGAAAAGTAAGCACATGGACGTACAGTTGTAGAACAATTACATACTTACATGAAATCAATATTACATGTTGACATCTGCTTTCTTCTAGAGAGGAATTTTGGCTTATAACTACATTTATTTTTCCTGAAAAAAAAAAAAAACATTTAAAGTGAAGTACGTTCAATTTGTTTGTAAATCATCCTATTAAATTCCAACAGTTTGCTTCTCATTTAAGTAACAAGTTCACGTCATTTTAAACTTTTTCTCTTCATTTGCAAATCAAAAACGACAACCATTTGCTACAAGATAATTGTTTTCGTGACGTTAACATTCAGGCAAACTAATATGATCTTTTCTTTGTTAACGTCAGAAGAATTGCAACTCAAAATAAAACAGCAAAAATTTAGAAATTCGTGCTGCATCTTTCAAATCAGTTTATACGAAATGATTGAATATTTCGTGAACATAAGATTTTTTCATTAACACTTCGAAACAAATAGCGAGTCTAGATTTTCATAGATGTTGGATGAACCTTTTTTCCATAACTATAATAGAAAAAAAGCCTCCCAATACAAGGCAATCGGGAAAACCAAGATAAAGATTTAACTGATAAAAATATCCTGGACAAAGATTATCTTTAAATATTATATTCAACCTGTTATTGTCAATTTTTCGTATAACTTGTAAAATTCGTATAATTTGTAAAATTCGTATAATTTGTAATTGGCGTTATTATGTTCTGTGCTCTTATGGTTGGGCAGTGGCATGAATATCAAGCAGCTATCGTCTTTGTCGCTTGATTAGAACACGATCCTGCAGCATATTTACTTGAGCCGTGCACATGATCGACGACCTATAGGCTCACCTTTTCATATTTTAATCTTGTTCATGCATCAACTTTTTTTAACTTATAAATAAGTTATTCGAAAGTAACTGTTTAAAATTAATCAATATTATTCATAAGTAAAGTAAGTGAATTTATAAAACCCATCGTCGTTGGTTATCATTTTAGTCTAGACAAATCATGTTTTCATGTTTTAATGTTACATTAAGATTAGTGAACGATTAAGTATCATATCACGAATAAGTTACGCATAACATGTAAAATGCAGAGGGTGTTTTAGCGCAAAAAAGTATAACTTTTCTTTGTAATATCTCATTTTTCAATAGTTTGTGTATCACTTCACTCATGCAACCTGTTTTTCTCTATAAAGCACAAGTTTGTTTATTGACAGTGAAATGGTATAAATTGTTTGATCTCAGGAAAATTTAGTAACAGCATCTGTTTTCCATATTCAATTTAATCAGAAAAAAATCCTAGCAAGCAATTTGCATGAATCAATCTGTATTCTATGGCTTTAGGTGGAGAATTGAAAGTTTAAAGGAGTGGGAAAACACTTACACTTAAAATAAAAGAGAGGATCTTTTGGTAAAGGTGTGTACCCCTTAAAAGCAAGATGCATTAAACAACGAATATAATTTACATTCTCAATCTACGTAATTAACCAAAAAGAGTTAAAAAAAATGCAAAATTAGGCGCAATAGAAATATGGCGATTAATATAGCAAAATTAGTCATTATATATTCATATTCTAATCATAAAAAGATATGTTTCAGTTAGCTAATTGAAAACAATCGAAACGACAAACTGTTACATGAATAGACATGTAATGCACTTTCATATATACAGTGCACACACACACATATATATATTGTGTTCAGATGAATTACATTTGACAAGAAATACAGTCTCGGTTTAAGCATATTTATTTTATTGCAACTTATATTAATCACTTTCGAGTCCGCTTCCTGGAACCAACTAGTACTGGTGTCATATAAAGAAACATGATCGTGACCCGAGAAGGGCTAGAACCCACGATCTCTTGGTTGAGAGGCAGACATCTTAACTAATAGGCCACCGCTCCATTTTATAGTCTTAAATTCACATTTAGCTTAAGTAACACGAAAAAATATGCATCAATAACCAGTGTTTTAAGTTCCTAACGATGCTTTTAGTTAGCATGTATTCCAACTAAAAGGAAAGGTATTGAGATGTATAGTAACATTAACTCAAGCTATTGAACTAAACATTAATCGTGTTCTTAAGCAGCTTAAAAAATTTAAACGATGAGCAGTACATCAATAACAATCTTCTTATTGACTTGGTGATATGTGTTCATGTACCGTCCATGAAAAAAGGCTCAGCCTTAACCTGCAGTTTTTAATTTTGCCGTTTTGGAAATTCTTTAGTGAATCCTATTTCACTATTTTTACGTACGATCATTATATTTCTTGAAAACTATACTTGAATCAAAATAATACATGTATCTCACTCAGAGAGAAGGAAGTTTTAACGTGCATTTTTGAATAAGTATCAGATATGTCAAGCAATTCATATGTGCACAAGTTTTAAGCTCACTTCCCCAACGAGCGCATAAATATTAATAACTAAACAATAACTTTAATAAAAACAACTTTTTTGGTTGTTTTTATGTTTCCGACACTTTTCTTTGCATATTTACTTTTAGAACGTATGACACGGAAACATAAACTTTATGTCTTTTACTGGAGTGATATTAACGAGTAAGTTTCTTGCCAGAAACTGATTGAAGTGGCATTGATTTATTTCCAAATTTAAAACGAGATGGTGCCGTGCTAGAAAATAATTCGGAATCTTTTTGTTTATTGCATGTAACATAATTAACTCAATGTTATGTATCGGTTGTACAAAGTAAATATGTGAGAAACTCCCTAATATTAAAGCATTTATAATATAATATGATTATAATTTGTTGTAACCCTTTGTTTTTTTTTTTGTTTTTTTGATGTTTTTAATTTTGGTTATGAAAAACAATTGCCTTTGCTGAACATGTCTTTATAATTTGAACCCCTTTAGATAATACTTTCGTAATAAACACTTTATCCATATGTTACAAATAGCATTTAATGAATATATCTATAGGTTGTATCACTTTGAGTATCATCATTTTCATATTAACTGTATATTGTGTAAAATAATAAGAATAATTCAAATATTTTTCAGCATATTAAAGCACAAATAAGTACATGTATAAGGAATAGATAAATTCTTTTCTGCAGAAAAAGTTCTACCCCTTTAATAATAGCAAAAAAAACAAAAGAAACAATAGATTGCTTGAAAATCAAAATAAAAATTAAAATGACAACACTTCTGTGTCTAAATGGTATTTTAATCTAGATTTGCAAATTTAAAGTGAAATAAAAACAAACCAAAGATACTACAAAATGGTAACAAAATATTATGAGTCTCCAGTTTATTCCATTGGTAGAGAGAAGTTTGCTCCTTTTGATTACATTTGTTCTAAAACGATTTGCATTAAGCATATATATTAAAAGAGACAGAAGTTACACCAGCAGTTCATTCTCAAAGCCATATATCAATAATCAGTGAAGCTTTTAGTTTTAGTAGCGTTATATCTTAAAGAAAGGAATTGAGATAAATAGCGACATTATCTCAATTATGAAAGCTAATTAAACAAAACATTGAGAGAACTTTAAGTTTTTATCGTGTTCTCCTTAAGCTTAGAAATAAAAGAACCTGTATTTGAATTTTCGAAATCTTGCATTTGTTACATTTCTTTCCGTAATTAGCTATGTTTTATACATGTTATTTCAATGCATCTTATTTAACGCATAACAGGTACGAAGAAAGAAGGACTTTCGTAATAATGTACAACTGTTTTTATACCTAAATCATACGGGAATTTCGTTTTGTTATCAATGACTAGACTTACGTTCTATTAGCTTTTCTAATCTCTGGCATTTTATTGTTGTTAGCGGCAAATGTTAATACAGATAAAATGTATTAAATTGACAATTCCTTAGACAAGAACCATTTCTCTCAAACATAAACAAATAATCGTTCAACCAAGGCAATACATTTATCGTTTGATCTTGATGTGTTTTGTTTGTTACATTTAGTAGCCAAACGATTTCAATAGATTCAGTAATACACTATTTCTTTTGCATTCTATGACAGCACATATTTTATTACAATTATAACTTATAGAATGTAATAACATACCGAGTTAGAATACCAATATCGATGGAAACCTTTCACGACCATCCACATCGCTCAAGCATTAGGCTGCTCTTTAAAATCAGCAAACAACTACTGGACAATTTGAATTCATACACTCGAAAACATTCAGTTTCCTTACAGCAGCTATATATTAATCATTTGAATGGTTAGGTTTGAAGACCTCATGTTCTTTTTTACAAAAGTGATCAATGGCTTATCACATTCATATGACTTAAACATGAATAATTTGCGGGTTTTCTAGTCATGTCAATTTTGCCTGTAAGTATATTAACAATGAAACATATAAAATAATTAAAGATTTGAAATTTAAACCTTAAATTATCATAATAACTATTAATATATTTTTTAATTATCTATTTTATCAGTAGACCACTGTCTAGTTTTTTCACTCTCCATCATATACTTATGGACAGCTAAATATTTGTTATATAAACACTTGAAATGAATATAAATTATTCATAGTCTGCATAAAACTATTTTGAAACTTCTGTCTCGACTAAGAAACAAAGCAACAATAATATTTTTCCCCATAATATTTTCTTTTCTCTTTAAAAAGAAAAATCTATGTTTGCCTTTCTGTTACGTGACCAACTAAGTAAGGGCTTTTTTGCTTATTTTTACCTCGTTTTGGTACTTTACGTGGATTTAATTGCAATTTGTTCACTTTACAATGTTATTATTTTTTAAAAAAATTCGTGAAAATAAGCATGAATCAGAAGGCATGCTGCTTGAAAAAGACATGTCAAGGAAAGGCAATACCATATTTTATAGTTTCATGTTTCTAAATTCGTGCTAGACCCTAATTAAAAACAAACATTAAAATTTGAAATGTTTTCCGTTCAATGTGCAATTTCATTTGTGCTTTTCTGCCTCGTGAAAACATGATGTATTTTAATTATAGAGATCCATTCTAGTATTTTTTTTACAAAAGACAAAGTGCAACTGCACATAAATGAATTAGACAAATAATGATATTTTTATACTGTATTTCAACAATTCTAACTGTATGATTTAAAATACACGTTATGGGAAAGGCACAATATAAGTATCTGGACAATCCTGTCAACACCTGCTTTTTAATTTTGAATGATTTGTTACCAAATATGCCAAAATATAGACGAAAGTTTTAAATTAAATAAAATGAAGCAAATTATTTCGTGTAGTTAGGTGACGTTTGATTATCTTCTTTCGCTCTCGTCTGTTTTATATTTAATCATAATTCTGACAAAGGAAATGGAAATGAAAGATTTATGAAATTTTTTAATCTAATTTTATGTTATCTGTTCATGGATGCAATATTTATCAACACCCCTAGTATTGCCTAAAGCCATACTCAATCGTATTTAAGATCATTGACCTTAATTAGAATTTCATTTTCATTTTACAAGAGCAGGTGTCAAGTGCCGTGTGACAGCTGTTAAAAGCCACACTACCCATCATTTACTTAGTGCTTGTTTTTGTTGCGTAATTAAAAACCGAAATTCCATGTTCGTTCTATGTACTTATACTATGAAACATTATCCTTGCGTACCATGGGGCATATAAATAAATTCTACGTATTTTTTGTAACAGGAAACTTACAAGGCCCATATTGCTCAATTAATTGGTCAGTTTTAAAGGTTGTTGTCATCATATAAGTAATATATGAAACTTGACTGTACTTTTAGCGATATATATTCTGTGTTTTGCTAATGATAAATCTCTCTTATGTTACCAGTTTCATTGTCCTCGTCAATCAAATGGTTATTTAAGGCATAACATGTGCACTTTTTATCCATAACAGAAAGCATTGATAGTGAATTACGTTTAAAGTGTAAACCTAAAATCATTCCTTGTTAGTTAATGTCAATCTTGCTAAAAAAAAAAGTTTGCTTACGTTATCTGAAACAATAAAGGGTGTCCATCTGTATAGCTCAAAATAGAGAGATTCGGATTTGTTGATTTTTTGTTCTCATATATTATTTTTATTCCAAGGGTGTTTGGTTCGCCACGACAACTGATCTATGTCAGTATATATGTGTGACGTATGTCACAATTTACAATTAATTTGTTGTGATATAAAATATGTTTTCTATTACATTGTATTGTGACTAACATTACAATATTTTATATGCTGTAATTAATAAGAATATTTAATAATATTTTATTAAGTAATCTGCATATGCCATTGTTAATGTTTTTAATTGAATAATATAACTTCTACTTTAGTTCGAAATTTTTTGTATTTAATATTCTGATATATCCGGAGAACGGCAAAATAACTTCGTATCAGCTAAATCGTTTTTGCTTGTAAATAAATACCTTTAATGACCAAGGGCGCTTATACAATAATTGTCAAGTACTTGAGTTTGGGGGCTTAAATATATATTAATAAGACTTGTGCGGGACAGCAAACATTTGTACTATACTGGCTCAATACATTCACCGAATAAGAAGTCATTTGTACGATACTGGCTCAATACATTCACCGAATAAGAAGCCAGTCATAGAAATCATTGCAGGGAAGTCATTAGTTACATTCTTTGTCAGAATCCATGCAAGATGTAATATTTTTAATCCTGTATTGAAATATAACTTAATGCTAACAGGGTTTAGCGTAGATTATTTCATCTTTGTCGTCCATAAAAAAGTGTAGATTATTCCTTTTCTGTCACCCATGAAAAGGCTATTCCATATGACCTAAAATGTGTTCAACAGCCGTAAATTTTAACAAACAGTGAAAAGGCATCAAACCAAAGCAACACTTTTGTTTTAGCTGTGTAAGACTATATTTAATTGTAAAAAACTTTCATTGTCCGAACTTCAAACTTATTAAACTAGTGGGTAAAAAATGCAAATGAATAAGTAATGATAATTTCATATTCCAATCTTGTTTTAAGGTATTAATTTCACTTCGTCACCTTTTCTATCTAAGTGTTGTATTATCATCGTATTTATAAAATATTATCTATCATTAATTCTTCAGGCCCTTGTTTCTGAATTTCCATAATTTTTGCTCACTTAGTATAAACAACAACTCCTGGATCGATATCAATCATTATGAAAATATCTCATGCGTTGGTCTGCCATATAAGGGCATCCGTGGTCGAGCGGTTAAGGTTGTTTACATACTCGCCGCTGTTGATTCGAATTCTGTCAGTGGCTAGATTCTTTCATGTGCGGAAGGTATTCAGCTAGCTTACGGACTGTCGGAAATTCTACTGAGGAATGTAGAAACCAAATTTTAAAAATCGAAGGAACTATTTTTTATCTTGTTTAGATTAAATAAACTGGTTGTAATTAGGCAATCGAAATCTGTTTCTGTGTTAGGTTTGAAGCATTTAAAACTAATCCCTAGCAAAGCTAATTTACAAAGAAAGTCAAAAGCAAACTACCAATATTATCTGTATCAAATACATTACGAAGCATTTAGTTTTATTAATGTTACGTCTCATTTTAAAACAAATTGTAATAATAAGTGATAATATCTTAATTATTAGGGCCAATTAAACAATCCATTAAAAGAAAAGTTATATTACTTTACATCATTTACTTTATATACTAAGACTTTTCTTTGGTGGAGGTCTGAGAAAAGATGAAGTATTTCCTAGAAATTTCACTCAAACGTGATACTTTAAATGCAAATTATATTAACTATAGTATCTAAATTACAAATATATGTCAAATATGACAAACAAGATCAAAAGGAAAGGCGGCGTTCAATGAACGCAACCCCCACATGACCCAGCAAGAAGAACCAGTGGCAAGGAGCCCAAGCGGACTACAACAAAAACAAGACAGGGCACAAGGCAGAGCGCGGACAGGCTAATCACTAAAATGATAAATAATTTGTAACTGATAAGGAATTCAAAAAAAAAAACAAATACATGATTGAATAAAAGGAAATAATTTGTACCTGATAAGGAATTCAAAGAAAATAAAATTATTGAAAAACAGGCCCACAAAGTCAAAGGGCACAGGGGAAGGGGACAGGAGACCCGGGGAAGGGGGCAAATTAAAAAACAAGACTAGGGTTGGGGCAAAGAGAAGATACTTAAAAAGCCCATAAAAAGCTCTTCCTAAATACAACATTATGATTCGTTTTGTTTAACAAAAACATGTTCACATCAACTAGATTACCTGTTGATTTTTTGAAATAACCTGCCCATGTATCTGGCGCCATCCAGGACTTTTTTAAATCTACATGTATTATAAAAAAAAAACTTACACCACCATGGCGGAATCTGCATGGCATACGACTTTGAATGTCAATTAAAGTAATGCTGATTGTAAAATTATTTGTTATAAAAGAAGCGAAAAACAAGCTGTATTTACACTTCCAAACAAAATACTATAAAATCACTATAAGTGTACTTGTGCAAAAAGCAATGAAGCAAATGGTGATTCAGGTATTTTGCTAGTGGTCTTTTGGACAGAAACAAAAATGTTTGAGATAAATAAATGAAGGCATACTGGACATAATAGGCTTTAGAAACCTTATTCAAGCTGTTTTCTAATTAAATATAATATAAATGTTTAACAATATCAGATTTGTCGGGAAGTTCACATTTACATTCACCCTGTGATACTTTCTTGATAACTGATACTACAGTAAGTGAATTCATCAAAATTGCTGTTTGACGAGAGCGACATGGGACACTATCACAATTATTGCGTGTGACAGGTTATTAACTTTGTATTCAAAGCATTGGTCAAAAAGGACAAAGGTTAAAAACGTTAAGATGTTCCTAAGAAAATGATACACAAGTCTTAAATTTACTTCCCCAAGCGAGGGAGTAAATATAAAGGCAAATAAAACAACTTTATAATTTCACCTTAGTATTAAAAGTAAAGAATTACGGCATTTTTTTAAGATAGCACTGTTTGTTAACACTATTTCCATATTTGGTATGATTCAATTTTATAGATTGATTTGAAAACATTGAACTCTCAAAATCTGTTCGCATTAGGATTCGAATCCAAGCATGTCAAATAACAATATGATAAACAAGATCAACAAGGAAAGGCGGCGTTCAATGAACGCAACCCCATGCAAAACACGCCAAATAGCAAAATAGCCCACACAAATACGAACGTAAATGACTGATATAAACAAATTACTTCTTTTGTTAACAAAAGAAAAAACAAATGTAAAAGACAATATTTCAATTCCCTTGCCAAGTACAAGTGTGAGTTGAAGTAAGCGTTTCCTGATCATTTACAATCTTGCAATCTGTTTAAATTATTGTCAAAGAATAGATAAAACCCTCTGGGAGCTTTTACATTTGTCTTTCACGTATCTTCATGTTGACATCTTTAATCAAATAGATGGAGGAATGAATTCTTATTTGGTTTAATAATGTACAATTTTGTATGTTAAGCTCATGCGGGAATTTCGTCTGTTTTTAACGGTAGACTTAAGCTATCAATTACAGCTAAATGTTCTAACGCTCGCCCATTTGCTTTTCCTAATGTATAGCATGTTATTGTTGTTAGCGGCAAATGTTTATTAAATCAAATATATCAAAGTAATGATTCCTTGGACGATAATCTTTTACTGTCAACGCAACACAAAAACATTAAAGTTGTTTACGTTTGCTACACTCGACTATGCAAGACATTTTCCCCATTATTGTCTTTAATATAATATTTTGTTTATTATACTTAATTAAAGCGAAACGACTTGTTGTTTCAGTCATTACATTTTCTTTATTTTGTATCTTATTATAGACGAATTTTATAAAAAAATATATAGATCAGAGAGCGTAAAGAAATACGCAACTAGATTTACAGAGATACAGTACGAATTGTTCACTGTCTTGATAAGCTTAAGGAGGCAGTACACAGTTTCGGCTGTTTAGTTTCGAATTGGCCAGGGTGGAATTTACAAATAAGAGACAGTTTTGAAATTGAAGTGGATATTTGAGGTTCTAAATGTTTATAGTTACTATATTTCAAGTTTCAATGACTAGTATTGTGTTTCAGTTATTTAGTAAAATTGAATTTAGTGGTGTTAACCCTTGCTTTTTTGAGAGAGCACCTGTCGGATGCGAACATGTGGTTTTTGGAGCTAGGCGGTGAATCAGCTCTTCAATTTAAAGGGTATGCAGAAGACTTAAAATAGTGAAAAAAGTAGGTGCATGACTCCCCGTTTGGATGTTATTTTCAGATTGTGCATTGTTTAAGAAGGAAGAATCACTATAGCTTGTGATTTAATCTTTTGACGTTAATATATTGTTGTATTTTGCGAATAGGGGTAATCCGCTATTTTTGTCGTTGATTTTCGCGACCAAAACAATGAAAAACACAGGGCTGTGTGCCAGAAAACTAGAAGGTGGACATGTATTTTTAATTGTTTGCTGTGAGATACATATGTATATGTTAAATATGAAATGCATTTATTTCAGGTGTGTGATTACAGACTTGTGTGTGAGGTTTTGATTGTGGCGCAGTCAGTTGTTTGCCGAGAAGCCTTGAAAACTGTGTATTGCCCCCTAAACCGAGAGCTTCATAATGGACCCAAAAGTCTGATCAATATGGTCAAGATCTCTTCACGAGCATCCATATCGCAAACATGAACATCAACACCGCTAATTAAAATTCAAGTCGATTAAATTACTACTCACGGCTACTATTAGAATCACAACTCTATTACCAATCTGATATCTAACCAATTTCTTTGAAATTATGAGTAACTTGAAACGGGTATTATCCA
The DNA here is from genome assembly GCF_026571515.1 of Ruditapes philippinarum. Lineage (NCBI taxonomy): Eukaryota > Metazoa > Mollusca > Bivalvia > Venerida > Veneridae > Ruditapes > Ruditapes philippinarum. The sequence goes on along the minus strand of NW_026857848.1, from coordinate 115,114 downwards.
TATTCTTATCATTATAATGACCTGTATTTGAAGAAATAATTCTACAAAAAGAAAGAACTGTTTAGAATTTTAAACCGGCGCATTTATTTTACTTGAACGCGAAAGGTTGATGTTGTAAAGTTCTTAATTTCATGTTTGTAAGACTTTTTGCGGAAATATATAACATAAATTAAGGATAAACTATTGTTCATTGGTCATTAACGGTAACCTTACGATACGATGAATTTCAAAGTAAGGTTTATCAATGTTTTTAGAACAACATGATTGCATTTTCTGCAGACATATCACTATAAAGCCTCAAAGCTAAATATGGTTGAAGCTATATGGGATGAATTAAACGGATATAGTTAAGTGCAGTGCCCCAGGGTTTTACGAATGTTGGCCAAAAGGGTTGATAATCTACCCTTAATTTATGAACAAAATTACATCATATGCATGTAACGACGCTATAAGGTTGTGATCAACAGTCAGGGTGGTCTTACAATATTAGTATAATCTTCAATAATATAATCATTTTTCGACGCAACATCTCATTTATTGGGTATGTGTATTAAATTTGCATTTGTTATGCAATAAAATAAATGTAATAGCATATAATTTCGATAGGACAAATATTGACGCACATGTGATACCATTTATGCATGCACTCTTATAAGATTTGTTAAGTGTATTGTGCATATAATATAAAATGAATATTTAAACAATCCTATAAAAACTTTAATTCTGAATGTTTTTTATCAAATATGCAATGAAGAAGACGATAAGATTCTTTCATGGGATGCACAATCAATCTAATGTGCTGTCCCGATCAGTTAAAATGCAAAATGATTCCTAGTAGATGTCATTTCATTTAGTTTAATGCCATCTATTTTACATTTCATTTAATGTCTGAAAAATCCCTGGAGTACAGTTAAAACAAAATAGATATACGAAAGCATCAGTTTCAGTTTAAATAAATGATGCTATATTTCGTACACACCCTAGTACCGTTTTAACATTTAGCCAACTGGCCTCAACTGATTCTACATACTTATGCAACCAATGTAGACCAAATTTTATCCGGCACATTCTTGCCATGTGATCATGGTTTTCACTGTCCGCTTTTCAGTCAGTCCATATTTTTAATAACACTATAATGATAAAAGTGTTTTTGCCAAGAATATAAGGCGGGCAAGTTTTTTTTACATATTAAGAGTAGTAAGGGTTTTATCAAGTGAAAACCGAGATAAGTGATTATATATACAGGTGCCTCATATGTCCGTGATACCAATATTTCCAAAGTATTAGGCACTAACAGTCTCAAGAGTCTCCTTCACATCATGCACCTGGCAGTAGTTTTACATTTACTTTTGTTATTGTATTTTTATCGAAATGCTACACATACGTCTGGGAAATCGTATTATTTTATTTACTTTATATATAGATTAAGAGCAAAGTAAATTATTTCACCATTTTACCTTTAGTTATTATGACTTTAAAAACAATTGTCTTTGTTAAACAACCATTGAGGTATTTGATAAATGCAATAGAGAAAATTTCTATATTCAGACGTGCCTAGGTATAGATGAACATAACATATGGAAAACTTTAATTGTTTTTGTTTCTGAAACTGTTGAAATGTAATTGTTTTGAAAATATGAGAACACAACTTTACCTACTGGGCATCAGATAGGTGTAATTGCTTACATGTTAGCATTAAATGAGATAAACTATGATGTAGTTGACATGTCTTTGCTAAAGAACTTAACATATTTTCCCGAAATTTATTCTTCTAACTTTTGTTATCTGTGTTGAACAGTTAACTACCACGGAAATATGAGGCACCGTTATAAAAAAATGACGTCAGAAGTCAGACACAGACCCATTGTTCAGATATCAACATTTGTGTCCTACTCTGTTTATTGTGCATATCACCCTTATCAAATTCTTATATTATACATTAGTTTTGCAAAAGATGAACAGAGCGAAACAAATGTTATAACTCACTTTTGAGTTTTTCTGATAAATAAGCGTATCGTTCGTACTACAAAATAATTATCAAAAAATAATACCGAGATAAACATCTTCTGATAAAGATAATGAAACTTAGCTGTTAACAAAAACTGGATTTACTTTCCTTTCCAGGTCAGATTAATCTTTAAAACGAAAAACAAAAGTAAAATTATAAAAATAACTTATCATGCTTGATAAGCAGCTATGTTTGTATTGTTGTATTTAAAAAACGGTTCACTGATCATGTGTTGTTAATGACGTACCATTGTTATATATTTAGAAAGACCGAGTCAGCATCAAAGATTTTTTTCATCATTTTATTTTCTGTGTTATTTACCAATTTTGAGTTTGTTTCGTAAACTGACCATCAAATCAAACCTTTCGGATATTTTTGTAAATTATTTACATAACATAACGGTCAACTAAGACTTACAAGCGCGCTTAAATCAGGATGTTACTAATTTTCTCAATGTTTTTTACACCAAAGTAATTTCTTTATGTGAGTATACCCCTGTCAATAAGGTTAAAAGGACGGTAAGGGTCAATTTCTGAAGCGATAATTCTGACCAAATTACACTTGTATGGCGCTGCGATCACATTATGTCCTTAATTGGAAGAAATATCGTAGTTTTCGAAAACGATCATTTAACTTAGTTTTTTGGACTTTGGTTAACTGTTAATATTCTTTCCTAACAGTGAAAAACTTAAAGTGGCGTCTTTGAAGATTTTGAATATGTCAAATTATATTTGTATACTTAGTATACAAATTATGAATATGTAGATTGCTTACAATATGTTTAACATGTGTATCAAGTATGTATGAAGTTTTTTTATGAATCAAAGCTCTGCATCATTCAAATTCTTTTGAATGACATTAGTTTGAATTATCATAAATTGCTTCTGTGATTTATACATTTTTCTCGACACAAATGAAGATTTACATAATCGAAAAAAAAAATTAAAATATGATCATATGAATTATAATTACAGCTGTGTAATGTGGTAACTTAAATAGACTGATAAAAATGCGTTTCTTTCAAATTTCTGCATTATTTAATAGAATTAGATTTAATTTGTCACTCTAGAGTGATAACTTCTTTAACTTCTTTACAAGTAATCAATGTTAGAAGTTGACATTTTTTCCTCAGATAAATGACAAATCTTGTTGACAAAGAAACAGTCTATAGCTAAGTGAAGAAGGCACGATAAGTTCTATCAAATTCCGACAGTTGTCTTCTCGTTTTCTGAACAAGTTCACGTCATTTCAAACTTTTTTTATGTCTTATAAAGCAAAGTCGTCAGTTTCTTTACTGTAAAAACACAACTTTGACAAAATCAGTAAATATTTAGAAAGCTTTGGATCATCATTGAAAAATAAAATAAAAATTGAGCGAAACTAAATTATGTACCTAAGCACTCGTAATCAAAGTCAAGCAAACTCAGATTTTTTAAAGAATAAATGATCAGTTCAATGAAAACAAATGCTTTTCTTTAGCTTTCGACGTTTAGTCTTCTTCAGAAATAAAATTGATGCCTTTGTTTTAGATATTTAAAGCAAATATTTTCTTATATTTCAGGTGAACATATTCTCATCATATCTTAGTGAAATCAGAATTAAGCATTTCAATGAAGAAAATCAAAAGTGTAACTATAAAATTCCTGATGTTAATTTAATTATTGTTTCATTTTGATACTAACCTGTCAAAGTAATATAGCGATATTGTAGTTGTTCTTCTTAGCAAAACCACTTTAAGAGTACCCCTAAAAATGAATTTTTCGGCACAAAAGGGTATCAAATTAGAACCATCGGTCAAGTTACCTGGAAAGCTTCTCACGAAAAACAATGTCTACAGTAACTGACAAGGTTCGGATCCACGTGAGATTTATGTGAGTCGAAATTAATATCCTGGCAAAATGATAAAATAAAAAGAACTTATGCTTTATTGTATACATTAGTAATATATAATTACATTTTATTGAAATAAACTTCACACATAATTATGTGTATTTATGATATAGGACTTATTTAACGAGTTTAAAGCAGATTTGATAGTGATGATGACAGTTTATAAATATTGCGTTTTATTGATGTGACAAACATCATTCTTCTTTCTTGTTAATAAACTATGAAGTTTTAAGATAAAGTGTAAGTGTAAATTTTGTTAAAATTAAGTTAATATTATTGTTTTTACATTTTATATCTTTTTATCCTTTTGTATACAATCTGTGTAATATTTATAGTTGTATTCAAGTTTTCGTAGTCCTCTTTCACTGATATAACAAATCAAGCCAGTACACGCCATACCAAATTTTGTATTCGCTATGTAGATTTGACATTTTATGATTGGGTAATTTGAAAGAACAAACGTTCAAAGTATTGAACAGTTTGAAATAAATTAGTCAGAAAACTATCCTAATTGTTCATTTGGGGATATTTAGTTTTTCCTGCGCACGGACCATCATGATTGTACGAATTGCTCATGTTATTCTTCTAAATGTTAAATTCAGCATACATCATATTAAATGTCAAATTGAACTGCACACGTAATGTCTTTCAAATTCACTGCAGGATAACCAATAGTCTACAAGGACACTCCGTATCGTGTTAAGGTGTATCTATATTCGTCTCAAGCTTAATACATATGCAAAATTTAAAAAGTATTCCCTATGAAAATAATATCTCAAATATTCCGTTAGCATTTAAACAACAGTATACCAACAAAATGATTGCTTTGATATACATGTATTTGATTCATAAGTAAACTGTGGGATATATTGAAATAGTAAGGGCAACTGAATTTTTAATTTAAGTACTTTCATCTTTATTATGCAAACAAATAAAAAGGATAACAGAGCAAAAAAACAGACTTGTTAAAGAAAACCGAACAAAACAAAATTGAAAATGTTGTAGACTCGTTTTGATTGAGCCTGTTCATGGGCGGTACTGGAAAGTGCAAGGTACCGTCCATGAAAAGCGGCGTTTCAAAGATATAATTTTTATTAGTAACATTCAACGATATATTTATTTTGAAATATTTGATCACAGTTTGCTTTCATTTTTCATTTCAATTGTTATATTCTTGAAATACTAAGTTTGTCTCTCAAGTGGTTATGTGTGAAACCATGCTGAAGTAGTAAGCTTTAACTGAACAATTTGCATTTTCTAACAACCATATAAAACTAGTATTTATTGGACTGAAGACAAAAACACACACATTGATTATACGTCAGTTTTACTGAATCTGTTACAGTTATTTTGTGAAAAAATCCCTATAATTGCAAATTATTAAACAAGATAAATTCACGCAATAAACATAACTTTCCTTTTATCCCTTACCCGCTAGAAATGTAAAATACACCTACCAAATTTCAACTTGAACAGAACCATTTTCAATACTAAATAGCAAACAGTGCAGACTTTGAAAGACACAATGGTGCGTCTGTTGCATATAATTTGCACTGTTTGCATGGGAAGAATCAGTTACCTATAGCAAACTATGTTTTAGAAATGATGAAAGAGAGAATTGAACATGCGTAACCTAAAAATGATTATAATGAAATTTCAAAATAAAACTATTTATAAAACCTTCACTGGAGGAAATATGAAAGTCAAATCTTTACCTAGTTCTTAATAAATACCAGTTTAAAAAGTAAGGACTTAGTCAAAAATAGTTTTAACAGATGATTGGAAACTAAAAATAAATGAAATAGGAAAATAAAAACTTTTAAAATAGTCTACTTAAAACATGTATGTTTATGTACATTTTAATTAATACGTAATTAGTTTGGAACAAGCTTAATAATAACAAGATGTTTTGATATTTAAAACTCTTTAATCTTACACCATAAATATCTCCTAGTCTGTTTTCTTGAACAGAATATAAATTGGCATGCTCAATTGTACATGTTAGCAATTTGAAAATTTTAACACATCATTATGCCAGAAAAAAATGAATCAAATATAAAGTTGGTTGTTATGCTCAATATGTAAATGTATGAAATATTTTGTAGCATTATGATTAAAAATCACACCAATACGGCTTAATGTATAGTTTTGAAATCTTTACTGAAGCTTATAAGTAGCATAGTCAAAATATTTGCTTTTAGTTTGACTATAGGTCTTTAAGAAGTAGGTTCTTCTGTGATGTCTGAAAACGAACCAATTAAGCTTCAACTTGTATCAACTTAATCGGTTTATGTAAAGCTACTATCTGTGAATAATCATCTTGAATGACTGAAGGCGCTTGTACAAATTGTCATGTAATCGAGTCTGAGAACTGGCTCAAGTAATGTGTGACATAGCACACATTTGTACAATTAGAGAGATGGTATTGGTTCAATACATCGACACTAATTAGTCAGAAGAAGTCTTAACTATTTTGTTCTAGATGTTTAACTGGCTCTGTGTCTCATATTTGAAAGCCAATTTGACTGGCTTATTACCTTGTGCTACGTGATTAGACGAAAGCATGCATTTATCATTGCCTTCTATGAAAACACCAGTTCAAAAACCGGAGCCGACAAGTGTTAGACGTAATGCGACATTGGGTTTTTATTTTGTTATACTTTAAAATGCTCTTTCTTCAACTTTAATAAACTTACGATCTAGAAATTGCATAATATATTCTTATAAACGAGACATTTTATTTCATCTAAGTCTGAAAACGTCCAATTTCAAATTGTGATGTCTCTCGTCAGGACTTTCATTATAATCAAATTAGTTGGACATACCTTATACAACTCAATTAGGATGTTTTTAATTATCTTTATTTCTCATATTTGTGCAAATAAAATATATCTTGTTACATAACTTTTTTTTTCATGTTGAAATTAATAACAATGTGTCTGTATTGATTTTAACGGTTGAATGACATTTCGTTATTTTTTTTTATTTTTTTTTTTTGCATTCTCTTATCAAAAGTAAGAGTATTTTCAGCAATATCAAACATGTGTTTTCGACTATAAACATGTTCTCAATCGAATGCATATACACGTTTGTACACACATTGCATTGTCGTTTGATTTCATGGCCCAAAACCTTGTACAATGTACTGATACTGCTAGTGCGTAGTATTAGCAGTTTCAGTACAGTGTACAAGGTTTTGTACTGATACAGCTAATACTGCGCATTCAACAGGACAATTATTCATTATTACTGGTACATTTTTATATAACTTAAAAATTAATGTAACATACTTATTTATATTTGGCAATTTATTGTATGTTTGATGTAAAATTGGGGTAAAAAAGACAACAACAAAAACTTTTGATTCTTGAACTTGTGGCAGAATGTTTGAGTTCATGCAATCCCGACGATTTTACATAGTCCTGGCAATTACCATTCAGTGGCAAATTGCTGTTATATTGAATTCTTTATGACCCGTTTTACCTTCATAAAGGATGGTTATAAAATTTTAGGCACACTTAAATGACATGTTAATACCATATGATCATAGACAAATATTAAAATACATAGCTTTTGTGTATGTAAAACACTTGTAGTAGGTTAAATATCATTTTTTCTTTGATAATATCCTATTAAACGAATAGCTTTTAATGATATCTGTATGCAATCTGTTTGTGAAGGCATATTGTATGTTAATTGTCAGGTAAATAGTATAAATTATCTATGCTGGGGGAAATAAAGAAACAAATTCAATTTTATCTCACTTATTTCGAGCATTCAATCTGTAGCATATCAAATCAGGTTTTGAATTAACTACCCAAGCAAAACATCACAACTTGAAATGGGAGCGGCGATCTTTTTCACACAAGTCAGGTGTCTTTATGAAAACGTTTTAACTAATTTGTTCGCAAGAAATAAAAGTGCCATTACTTTCAACAATACTTCGCTTCTGTTCCGTTCCTATCACAAGTACTTTTAATTTGCATTCTTTAATTTTAAAATATGCATGCCTCCAGATGAGCAAAATATTCAAGACAATCAAACTTGTTAAAAAACGTATTGAATTTAAGAAAATAAAACATTCAAGATATATAACTTCTATGCTATGTGCGATTTATGGTCGATTTTGCAGTAATTTTCTCCATGTTTCTACCCTGTTACTCACGCAGTTAGGTCTATGTTTGCATATTTTGACGTCGTTTTAGTAATTTAAATGAGTTGTTAATTTCTCTGTTCTCTTTACAAATTTTGTTACTTTTGAACACTTTTTCGAAATTTTCATGATAATCAGCATAAATCTGGTGGCGTGCAGCCTTAAAGCTTTTAGTTCTTATAATCTGCAACCTTAACACTATTAGATTTGAAACATACGGCTATAGATAGTCAAATTTGATTTTTCGTTACACGTTCATTTGCAAACACTTAAAAGAAATTTTTAGGCATTTGTATTTTGGACATTAAATTAGACCTAGTTTAATATTTGTGTTTGACAAAAGAATATATGAATACGATTTATAAAATGTTAATATATTTTAGAAGCTACTCGAAGACACGATTATAAAATGACAGTAAAATATGATAATAACAGCTTCTTAAAATTTATACACTTTTTAAAGTGTATTTTTTACGTTGTATTAAATCATAGGTAGCCTGGAGTGTTATGCCCCTTCTGTGTTCCCTTGTTCACCTTTGCGATTTACATTGATCGTATAAAAGTAGAAAGAATTTACACAAACAGTTAATTCTAAAAACCATTTATCAATAATCAGTCTCTCAAATCCATTACGAAGCTTTTAGTTTTACTAGCATTGTATCTTAAAGAAAACGAATTGAGATAAATAGAGACATTATCTCAATAATGAAAGCTAATTAAACAAAACATTAACATAATGTTAAGTGATTATTTCGTGTTCTCTGGAAGCCTCAAAATAAAAGAATCTGTTTTAAGTTTAGAAATCATGAATTTCCTATATTTCGTTCTGTTTGTATTTTCTTCTAGAAATCATACGGCACAATGTTGTAATTTCAATACTAATTACAGTTTATAATTATTAACATTTTACGTATCAACTTATATCTGATGCCAGCAATATACGTATCTATTGCAAAAACCGTGGACAAATATCAATACTGCATTGTAAAACAACATATAGCTCACTTTGGATAAACATACCTTCGTTGTGAGCTATGTTAATATACATGTCTTGCAATTTCACTATGGCAACAAGAGACAGCATCACAATCATTGAGTGTGACAGACAATTAACTAACTATTCAATGCTATGGTCAGAAGGGACAAAGAGTCATTAAACGTTCAGATGTAATAAACAAGCTTACGGGTAAGAGTCAATATAGCTTTAATAAAACTTTATAACTCTACAAGTACATTTCCTCGTTAAGAAATATTTTCCAAAAAAAATATTGAAAGAAACTACCGATATTTTTTCTACTTTTTCAGGACGGTAAAATCTGCTCTATTCAGCTCATATAAAAGTTTGTATGATTGAACAGCTTCATAACAAGCCATGGGTTTCTCTTGAATATAATTTTCATTGTTTATTTGATCAGCTTTTTCAAACCTTTATAACACTTATTTAAAAATAATCCAATCGATTCCTTTACAAATCACTTTTATTTAAAGTTAAAACAAAACATATATGCTCAGTTCTCTTGCCTACATCATGTTTGAGGTTTCCTTTAATCGTTTAATCAATTTTGTAATCTTTTTTGCTTCTTGTGAAAGAATATGGGAGCGTTTGACAATTGTCTTATATTTGTCTTGTAGCTGACATATTTAAGCACATATAAGAAAGAAGGACTAAAAATGTAAAATTGTTTGATACCTAAATCATACGGGAATTTTGTTTTGTTATCAATGACTAGATTTTATTTGTTGTTAGCGGCAAATGTTAGAACAGATAAGATGTATTAAATTGACAATTCCTCAGACAAGAACCATGTCTGTCTTTGAGAATCTAATAACCTACCGAGTTAGAATTCATACACTAATAATTTTCATCGAAAACATTCAGTTTTCTTACAGCAGAGCGGCCATAAATATTTATCATTTTGAAGGGTTATATTAGAAGAAGTCAGGTTCCTTTTTACAAAAAAGTGAAAAAGTGTTATTACATTCATATGACTTAAACGTGAATAATTTGCAGTTTTCCGGTCATGTCAATTGTGATTGTTAGTGTAGTAACAATGAAAAATATGAAATAATTAAAGATTTTAAATTTATACCTTAAGTTGTCATAATATTTATTTATATGTTTTTAATTATATATTTTATCAGTAAAACACTGTCTATTTTTTTCACTCTCAATAATATACATACTTATTGACGGCAAAATACTTGTTCTATAAACACAATATTAATTATTCGTAGTTTACATAGAATCAACGCAACAACAACAATAATATTTTTCCCCTGAATATTTATCTTCCCTCTTAAAAAAGCAAAATCTCTTTTTGCCCTTTTCTTACATGACTGACGGGTTATATTTGCTTATTTTTACCTCGTTTTGGTAATATACGTGGATTAAATGGCAATTTGTTGACTTTACAATATTTACATTTTTAAAATTTTCGTGAAAATTAGCATGAATCAGAAGGCTTGCTGCTTAAAAAAGACATGTCAAGGAAAGGCAATACCATATTTTATAGTTTTATGTTTCTTAATTCGTGCTTATTAAAACAAACTGTACAATTTCAAATACCGATATTCAAAAACAAAAACGATTCCCTGCAGTGAAACATTCCCGTTCGATGTACAATTTTCAATTGTGCTTTTCTGCCTCGTGGAAACATGATATGTTTTTATTATACAGATCCGTTTAAGTATTTTTTTAGAAAAACAAGAGCGATCAGTGATCACATGTGTGGCCTCATGATGGCCAATTTCATGTTGGGACAAGTTTCGTGACAGACGGACATACAGACCAACAGTGCACAACTTGGTACTGATCATTCCGGTAAAGTTTGGATAAAATTGCACCAGTAGTTCATGAGGAGTAGTCCGGCCAAGCTTTTGTATATCTGGCAACACACAGAAAAAAACACCTTTTTATCAAAGGGCCATAACTCGGCAAAAATCATTTAACTAGAAAATCCGTGCAATATGCGATAGGACTTGAGCTACAGATCAATCCTGTAAAGTTTCATTGAAATTGCTTTAGTGGTATAAGAGAAGTAGTCCGGACAAACTTTGAAAATAAAAATTATTAAATGGCCATAACTGACAAAAATCATTGAACCGGAAAATGCACAACTAGACTTGTACTGATCATTCCTGTAAAGTTTGGATGAAATTGCACCAGTAATTTATGAGGAGTATTGCGGACAAGTTTTGTGACGGGCGTACAGACGGACAGACAGGCGACGGAGAAGTGATCCCTATATATACAAAAACTGGATACAATAAACAAAGTGCAACTGCACTGAATAAATGAATAAGACAAATAATGATATCTTTATACAGTATTTTAATAATTTAAACAGTATTATTAAAAAAACATGTTATGAGAAAGGCACAAGATAAGTGTCCGAGTATCTGAACAATCCTGTCAAAAACTTGCTCTTTAATTTGGAAGGATATATTATCAAATATGCCAAAACGTGAAGATAGTTTTAAAGGTGAATGCACTTTCAGACACAGTAAATTTAATAAACTGTTCCAATCTGATATAAAGCAAAATTGTTCTTGTTACTAGGTAACGTTTAATTATATTTCGCTCTCGTCTGTTATATTTAATCATAATTTTGACAAAAAGGAAATGGAAACAAAAGTTAGTGAAATTTTCTAATCTCATTTTATTTTGTCTGTTTATGCATGAAATATTTCATTTATCAACAGCTCTAGAATCGGGAGGGATGTTGCACTTCTGCATTATTTCTCATGAACAGACTGAATCAAACCGAGTATGCAATATTCATGCAGTTTGTGTTTGTATCATCAAATATGTTGAATATCCACATTTCTAGAGATTTAAACATGAGTAAACATATACAAATCAAAATCTTGAAAACATTAACTTCCTAAAGAACGCTGAACAAAAAGCAACTTTGAACAGATAAAAATTTTCGTTTCAATATCACGAATATCAACCAATTAAATTCCATGATTATTAACCATTTTTGTAACGTACTTTATTCAACAGTGTGTAAAAATTAACGTGTCAACACTTCCAATTCGAAATGTTCTTAAGAAAATATGAAATAATGAGTACGACTTATCTGTATTATCTAAAAATGAATGTAAACTAGCTGCTGACCAGATAAACCACAACCTGTCTTATGTCACAAATCAAGAAAATGGGAGATAGCTTGCGAAAGCAATGAAAACCAAACATTGATATGTGAAATTGATATGTGATTAGTTTGTTCATGAATGATTATAAAACATGTAACAACTTAAACACACCAGCTCCGGCTAAAGTGGTATTCATTTCCACAATACGAAAACTATTGAAAGCAAAGATCCCGAAGAACTAGGGCCTTAAAGGGTTAAGAAGTAAATTTTTACTACGTTTCTTTTCTACATAATGCGAGTGGAGTCTTGACAAATAGATTCAAAGAGAAGGATAAAGTCAATTTGTGAACTTATTACGAAGACAAAATTACACTTGTATGGTTTTGCAATCATAGTCTGACTTTTATCTAAATTAGGAGGGATGCGGTAGTGACATTTCTATCACCTCTACAAAGCAGATAATTATAAGTTTAGGACATTCATTTCCACACTTTTTACCAGGAATCTAACATAAATCATTCTTAAAGCCAAGCAAATCTTTCAAATGTTTCATTTTTTTTATTTAGATACCATTGGGATACACGCTTTTTATATTTTGGTTATTTGTTCTTTGTCAGAACTACATGAGTTTACAGTATGCCTATTTAGAAAATAGAATATAATATTTATATAGTGATAAAACGTTTATATTGAATAGTTGGACCGCAAGTGTCATGCATACACTTATTACTTGGCTACTGAACTGATTATAGTCATTGATAAACACTTTTGATAACCAAAGGCAGACACTTTTTCTCACATTCCGATGCCAGTAACATTTTTGATTTTCATATTCAGATCGTATAAATGATATCCCAAAACCTGTATTTCTTTTAGTCTTGGGGGTAAACGGAACTTCCAACTTGTTCGTTTAACTGTACAGAATTTATTTTAGTTCGAACCAATTCCTAGAACCAGCAAGTACTGAGCAATGAGTGTAAAGTATCTTGCTCAAGGTAACAACGACTTAACCCTGACGGGTTTGAACCCATGCGGTTAGCAATCATTAGATTATTGATGAAGGAAAAGAATGAATAAGAAAGAGTCGCAGTGCAAACAGTAACCTTCTGCCTATTTTTTTTCTTTTTCATTGTTTTTCTTTATATAAAAAATAAAGGTAGCTTAAAATATGTTACAACCGATAAGTTAAGTCATAATTTAAAAATTAAGTTGTTAGATCAGATGTAAGGCCTGCTCTTTTAAAGCATTCTTCGTTTCCGATAATTAACCACACATCCTTTATTCTGAAAACACCGAAACGCAAAACTAAATGTCCTTCACTCGAGTAACTTTTACGAGTAAATTTCATGCTAGACATTTATTAAAGAGACAAACAACTTCGATGCCAAATTCAGATATTTAGAACTACATGATGTCGTGTTAGCAAACGATTTTTCATGGGTGACATACGGCATAGTATTTGTTTACAAGAATCATGTGGGACACCATGCATCCATTTATTATGCGTGTTATAAGTTTATTTGGTTTTGAAATTAAAGGAAATCATATTTTTTGTTTGATACTATGCTTGTAATTACTTAATCTATTACTGAAATATAGTAAATGTAATTTCATTCCATGAATATATAAACTACAACAAATACACTGTCTTTTACGAAATTATATTGAGGCGTGATAGCTGTTGCACATTACATTTATTTATATCTCAAGAAAGGACTAAAAAAGCGAGTCTGCAATTAGTTTGTTTAATAGTCTTTTTAGTTTTGTTTTAATAGCTCCCGAGGAATATTCACTATTTCAGAGTTTTATGATACGGCACTAGAAAAATATTTACAAAAGTAAACCAAATCAAAGTACAGATAATATAATTATGAACAATTACAGCTCTAGAAGATTGTAAAAACATAATAAAATAATGAAATGGAATAAAATTGCTAAAAATCAAAACTGCGAAGTAGAAAATGCGTCTCTGATTTTCTCAAAAATTATAAAATGAAAGAAATAGACAGATGATCACAATTTCAATACATCTTGTGCAGTTTAAATGAACGTGTTTTTAAATTATAGAACAATTACTGACTTAAAACATATACAGCACATACATCAATAATAAAAGTTGACGTCTGATTTTTTTTAGAAACTAATGTAAGGGTTATAACTACATTTATTCTTGATAAAAAAGAAACATTTTAAGTAAAGAACATTCAATTTGTTTTACAAAAAATTATATCTATCAAATTCCAACAGCTGGCTTCTCATTTTCGTAACAAGTTCCCGTCTTTCCAAACTTGTTCTCTTCATTTGCAAAGTAAAATGATAATCATTTGTTACAAGAGAATTATTTTCGTGATGTTGACATTCAGGCAAATTAATAAGATCTGTTTTAACGTCAAATTAATTGGAACTAAAAATAAGGCAGCAAAACGTTAGAAAGTATTAAATTGTTAGATTCACACTTCATTTTAAAATCAGTATAAAATGATTTAAGATAAAGTGAACCTAGATAATGTTTATATGCTTTTTATTAACATTTCAAGAAAAAAATAGCCAAAGGAAACAATCAAATGAAACAACCCAAGAATTATTAACTGACAAGTACAATCTTGATATGTAATTGTAGAAATGTGGTATTTTAAACCCGAACGCCTTTTTGTGTTAATCTTAAAGTAGCCTTTTATTACATTAAACATTTGTACGATTATAGAAATGACATCGACTAATTACATTAAAGAACGAGTAAATTTGAATTACTTTGCATCTGAAGCAGTTTGTTGCATTGTGTCACTGTTATTAGTAGGCGTATAATTCGTGTGAGCTACTTAACTTCTGTGCTCACATGTTTGAGCGCTAGTATGAATAAACCGCTGCCGTCTATGGCGCTGATTTCAACACGATCCTGCCACATATTTGCTTTAGCCGTGTTCCACGTTTTATAGGCTGCCCTGTTCGTTCATACCTCAGCATTAAATAAGTTATTCGAAATTATCTTTTTTTAATGAATCAATATTATCTTAAGGTAAGCTTTTTAAAGCCATTGTCAGTTGGTTATTAATAACGTCAAAACATTAATATGGTCAAATCATATTTTCATCTTACATTTAGTTTAGTGGACAATTAAGTAGCATGTCATGCATGAATAAGTTGCGCATAATATGTAAAATGCAGCTGGTGTTTGAGAGCAAAAATAGTATTACTTTTCTTTGTCATATCTTATTTTCAAATAGTTTGTGTATCACTTATTTTCAAGCAATCTGTTTCTTAAAGCATTAGTTCGTTTATTGACACTGAAATGGTATAAATTATTTGATCTCAAGAAAATTTAGTAACAACATCTGTTTTCCAGATTCAATTTAATCAGAAAAAACTCTAGCAAGCAATTCACATGATTCAATCTGTATTCTACGGCTTTATGTGGAGAATTAAAAGTTCGAAGGAGTGAGAAAAACTTACACTTAAAATAGAAGAGAGGATCTTTTGGTAAAGGTTTGTACCCCTTAAAGCAAGATGTCTCCAGTTTCATAGTAGTAATTGTCATGAAATATTTGAAAACATAATTATTTAAAAGTAAAATATTGTGAAGTGAACAACTAAAATAATTTACATATTGCAAACGGTACTCACACTCTACTAAATTTACCAAAACGATGTCAAAAAATGCAAAATAGGCGCAATAGAAATATGATGATTAATATAGCAAAATTGGACATTATATGTTCATATTCTAATCATAAAAAGATATGTTAAAGTTAGCTGAAAAACAATCGAAACGACAAAATGTTACATTAATAGACATGTAATGCACTTTCATATATACGGTGCACATATATATACTGTGTTCAGATGAAGAATTACATTTGTCAAGAAATACAGTCTTGGTTTAAACATATTTATTTTAGCTCGATTGCGGAACAAGTTATTGCAACTTATATTAATCACTTTCGAGTCCGGTTCCTGACACCAACCAGTACTAGTGTCATATGAAGAAACATGGTCGTGACCCGAGTAGAGTTCGAACCCACGATCTCTGGGTTGAGAGGCAGACACTTTAACCACTAGGTCACCGCTCCCCTTTACAGTCTTAAACTCACATTTAGCTTATAAGAGACGACAAAATTAACTCAAAAATATACATAAATAATCAGTGTTTTAAGTTCTTAACAAAGCTTTTAGTTAGCATTTCAACTTAAAGGGAAAGTATTGAGATGTATCGCGACATTATCTCAATTAAGAAAGCTATTGAACCAAACATTAATCGTGTTCTCTAGCAGCTTAAAAATATCAACTGACATACTGACAGATGGGCAGTACATCAATTACATTCCTTTAATACGCTTGGTGATATCTGTTCAAATACCGTCTATGAACAGGTTCAGCCCTAACCTGCAGTTTTCGATTTTGCCGTTTTGGAAATTCTTTAGCAAATCCTATTTCACTATTTTTTTCGTACGATCCCTTTTATATCATTATATTTCTTGAGAACTGTACTTGACTGAAAATAATATCTCACTCAGAAAGAAAGATGTTTTAACATGCATTTTTGAATAAGTATCAGATATGTCAAGCAATTCATCTTTGCACAAGTTTTAAACTCACTTCCCCAGCGAGCGCGTAAATATTAATAACTAAACAATAACTTTAATAAAAACAAGTCGACTTGATTTTACTTTATAAACAGTTATTATAAAAGTAAACAAGTACTTTTATGAATCGTTTTTGCAAAATGATATATATGAACAATATTTCTCAGTTGGTAATATTAATATGTAAAGATTATTAAAAATCATAAAATAATATGGAAATTCTATTCATAAGTCAACCTTAAGGAAACATTAAAGAGAGTTCGCTTGTCGGGTTTAATCTATTCATTTCAAAAATCAAAACACTGCACTCAAGATCGTGGCAACAGCACAAACCCTAATTCCCTAGTCCTGTAAAAAAGAAATCTGAGGTTGTCGTTTCTTTTATCGTTTAAAATCTTGCAATCTGTTTCAACTATTGTCAAAGAATAGATAAATCCCTCTGGGGGCGTTTAACATATATCTATTATTTGTCTTTATAATAAGATAAATTGCGTAAGGAATTCTTATTTGGTGTAATAATTTATAACTTTTATATATCTAACTCATGCGGGAATTTCGTTATCATTAACAGCTAGACTAATGCTATCACTTACAGCTAAATATTTAAACTCTCTTCCATTTGCTTGTACAATCACTTGCTTGTAAATTTTGTTCGCGGCAAATGTTTATACAACTACGATGTGTTAAATTGACGATCCCTAGACAATAACATTCTCTCTCAACCATTTAAGACGTTCATATTTTCCAGTAGACCGAACGATTACGAAATTTTCTTAATATAAATTTTCATGACTGTATACTGTAGCAAAACGTAAGATGTTTTTATTCTTCAGTTTTGTCTTTTTTCTTGTACACTAAAATTTAACTTTGTTATATCATATTTTGGTGCATAAGACAGAATCCCCTAAACCGTATGCAATATTCACTCTATGTACATAGTCATATAGGCGGGTAGTTTCCTAACCATCGTTCCTGGAGAGTTACACCAGTACTAGACTACCTTCCTCCGCGCTAAACTACCAAAGCATCTCCCGGGGATCGAACCCACGCCAGAGAGGTAATTGGATTAGAAGTCATCGACTCTAACCCCTCGACCACGGATGCAGACTATATTACCTAAAAGGGACCAATGTAGAAGATAATTGTGAAATTATAAATTGCCTTCCTTGAAAGTATTTTTAGTTTTTATTCCACAGAAGTATTCCGTTTTAACAAAACTCTTGTCCATTGCAGAATTTTTTTTATAAAGGAAGTACAAACGGCATCTCTGTTTGGAGAATGACAAGGGCCATACTTATATCACTGATTTTTTTCCAGAAACGACCATATGCTTGGTTAAAACAGACATAATCATTTTATTTGAACAAAGAGGACGGGCAATTTCAGGTCATATTAGTTCATCACTGAACAAAGCTGATAAGAATTGAGGATTTGAAATTTCTCTTTTAAAGTCTCTTTTCATTTACATGTTCTAAAAATAAAAACACTGTTTGAGCTTAACCCTTTCCCCAATGAGCATATTGTGAAAAATGGCCATTTTCACTGAAAAGCCTCCTCTAACAAGTTCAAACTGCTATGAAACTATGAAAAATGCTTCAATATAATCAAACTTGACACAAATGTTGACTGGACCATTGCCTTTGTAACGACATGCTCAGTCTTAAAGTTCCTGTTACCATGGCAACGAGGGGACATCTCAAAATTGCCAAAAATCGCTTTTTTTGCCTCGATTTTTCCCATCAAAATTTACTTCAAAGTGCTGCAAATTTTCAAGGGATTGAGATAGAGTCAAAGGCTTTTCAGCGTTGGTTACACGTTACATCATGATCAACCTGGGGTCATATTAAGCCTCTCACAAGTCCAAAATTTTCTTGGCGATGAGGGGGACTCCGCCCCCCCTTCAAACCCCCCAAACAGAAGGGGGCACATCTCAAACGAAAAACAGTGTTTGGGGACTAAATAGGACATTTTTTCACTGTTTGAGGCCTCAAAATAGGGGGGGGTCAAAAAGCCGTCGAAATACGCTTATATAAGGGAAAAGGTTAAGACATTTCTAAAAAAAAGAAACATTCAGCGTAATCATAAGTAATATTGATATAATATAATGTTAGGTTATACACACCGAATATGTGTTTCTGTTTAGACAATTTAAACCGCATTCGATTTTGTTTTATTATATGTAGAGTCACTGATAAAGATCCAAGAATTAATATTTAAAAGCTCCTACCGGTAAACACATGTTTAATCATGATATTGCTAAGCCTATCGCAGGGGGTCGAACGTATTGCGGTGCGATACTCCTTTAAGCGAGGTGAATTCATGCGATACGCCCTAATGGCGGACGGGAGCGAAAACGAAAGTGGATATGAGGATGTTTTTTTCCAAATATTTGTTGTCTAATGTAATTTTTTGTAGAATAGAATTGTGCATGCTGATCAGAACTTATAATTGTGTATGATTGTCAAAATAAAATATTAAATTTTATAGAATTGAGGAAGTTATTGAGGTATTTGTTGCTGAAAATGCAACCATCAACCTGATATGCACAAGCCAACGAATAATGTATCAGTCGTTTTAAAACGAGATATTTGATTAGTTAAAGCCGAACATGTTTATTTTTGAAAACAAACCGGTATACACGAGTAGTTTTCCATATCTATCCGAAAATATATGAAATATTTCCAGTTTTCTTACTGTACGTCTAATATTTGGTCTGATAAACCAACTGTACACACAAATTTTTGTATGTTTTTCTGTAGCAACTTCCTCATTACAGTACATTCTTATTCAATATTGATGAATTATCAAGTTTTGAGTTTGTATGTTAATCATATGTAAATCACAGTGTCAATTAAAACAACAGTGTCAATTAATGTATTATACAATGAAATAGTTAATTTAAATAGTCTGTTCTCACAAAGTTTTATCATAAAAATGAGCTAAGTTATTGCACAGAAATTTGAAATTCTATCAATTAATCAATAGTTACGATAATATTCGTTTTGTTTATTCCATTTATTCAGTAAAGGTTTTATCATTTAATAATGTGTTTTTCTATTATTAATAACATATTTTTGTTGTCAGAAAAAATAACTTTAATTAAAAAAGCAACATATGAGAACATGTGAGAACTCACTCTGACGTGTGTTTACACGGGTAAATCCGCCATTAGGGCGTATCTGCCCCCTGCTATCGGTAAAACATGAGTGTATTCAGTTTGATACGGTATTAATCACTAACTATTAGACAATTTGAATATTCATTACGGATTGTCAGTACATTTTTAACAACTGTTAATTTTTCACGTCTACAGTAAATGACCGACTTGATGTCTAAAACTTTGCTGCAATGATTTCTAATGAGCCAATGACCTTATTTAAAAATTCAATAATAATTCATAAAAGAAATACACATTTTGATATAGCATTGATATAAACATTAAAATCTTTATCTCCAGAAGAATATTTCACAGTAAAATTTGGATATATTGTTAACTGCTAAATATCTAAGGTATTAACACAGCATGTCTGTAATCAAATTTCCTCGAGTTCGTTCCGTATCATAAATTAATCGACGTTGAAATTATCCATTTTACAAATTAATACTCAAAAACAAAATAATTTTAGTAATTTTATTATGTTCATAATCATTATCACATTTGTTACCACACAAATAGCTCTTCTAGCTCAATGTGTATCCTAGTCGGCATATACTACTTTATTACCCTCAGAACAACAGAATCTTGTTATGAATGTTTTTTTATCAAACAACAAACGAAAGCCAAGCAAACGAATGTTTCTAATCAACGCAAGTATACAGGTGTTCTAAATTCGCATCGGCAAAACATAGTTTCTAAAGATATATTGTATATATGGTTTATACATAATTCCTTATACATGTAGTTAAATTGTATATTTAAATCTATAAGCTTATATAACACTTTCAAATCCGTTCTTTGAGCCAACTATTAGTAATTAGTGTAAAGTTTCTAGCTCAAGGAGACAATGGTTCGCCCTGGACGGGTTTGAATCCACACCTCTTGCGACCTTTACATAACTTATTCGACGCGTTAACATCTCCGCTATTTTTGCAATAAATGTATACGATATCCGACTAAGGCGATGAAGAACAAAGTCTTGAATTAAAGCAAACAAGTTCATGACAGAAATTGATTAGATTTTTATTTGTGACAAGAGGTGTGTGACAGAGTATGGTTACCAGAATTATAATTTTTCTGACAAAGAAGATAAAACCTTGCTGTGCACAAAACAAAATGAGCTAACACATTTCAACCTTTTCTGTAATAGAAGTGAAACCTTTTTGTAAAATTCTTATATCATCAATCTATCATGTAATATTTTAATTGGATATATTTTGCTACACACACAAATGTTTATGTTATTACGGAAAACAAGACTTCTAAGGTACATAATATTTATAAAATAAACGTTTACAATTGTCAGCCAAACTTAATTATTGTGAAAATAAAACTGGACGGAAACTTTTCTGTCAAAAAAGACTAACAAGTGTCCAGAAATGGAGATGTGACTACCTTTCTCAATAACCAATTTACAACTATATTAGCTGATGCCTGACAATTAGGTTAAAAGATAAGTTGTGTCAAATTATAACTCGGACCAAATTACACTTTTATGGTATTGCAATCATATTTTGTCCTATATTTTTTGTTTGTTTGTTTGTATCATTTTACGCCTTTTTCAACAGTATTTCAGTCATATAGGCGGGTAGTTACCTAACCATCGTTCCTGGAGAGTTACACCAGTACTAGACTACCTTCCTCCGCGCTAAACTACCAAAGCATCTCCCGGGGATCGAACCCACGCCAGAGAGGTAACTGGATTAGAAGTCATCGACTCTAACCCCTCGACCACGGAGGCGGTCTTTTGTCCTATACCTTTATAAGAAGAAATATTGCAATTTAATACCTCCTCTATAGACGATGACATTTCAGAAATTTGTGATAGAATTGACGTTAACAGACAAGCAGGCAAACACCAACAAATTAAAAGCTTCGGGCTTTGCTCATTAAATACATTTCCAATAATAAAAACTATACATCTGTTTATCTCAAAGACCAAACCTGCAAAAGGAATAATGATTAGCTAAATCAAAGTACATCATGATCTAATGTTAAGTGTATCATTGACCCTGTTCGTTTTTAGTTGTTTGTATGTTTCCGACAATTTTCTGTGCATCCTTACTTCTAGAACGTATGACACAGAAACATTTACGTTATGTAATTTACTGGAGTGATATTAACGAGCAAATTTCATGCTAGACACTGATTGAAGTGGCATTGATTTGATACCATAATTAAATATTTAGAACGAGATGATGTCGTGCTAGAAAACGATTCGGAACTTTTTTTTGTGTATGACATATGACATAACTGACTAAATGCAATGCATCGGTTGTACAAAGTAACCATATGAGAAACTCCCTAATATGAAAGCATTTATAATGTGATTTAAAGGTTTCCTTGGTAAACAAAGTGACGTTGAATTGTTATGTGAAATTGTTTGGTCCAACACACGGGCACTGAAACTGTTTGTTTTGATGTCTTGAATATTGGTTTTGAAAACCGTTACCTTTGTCTTTGTTATTTGAATTTCGTAGATATTACTTTGAATATTCGTACAAAAAACAACTTAATCCATTTGTAACAAGTTGTAATTAATGAATCTATACACTCCAGTAAAACAAGCAGGCTGTATTACTTTGAAGTGTTTAAATTGCTTACCTGAATATTGTGTAATTAAAAGCAAATTCACATATTAAAGCACAAATAAGCATTGGAAATGAATAAATTCTGTTCTGCAGAATAGGCAAACATGTTTTTAATAATTTAGTTATAATGGATTTCGAACATCTCAGATGTTTTTAATCTGAAGAAAATACTGCTGAATGCGAGACTAAGTGGTATTTGATTCCCATACCAAAACGTTTACCCCTATATCTATAATAATTTAAAACATGCATCAGGACAGCAAACTTTAAAAGAAATGACAAATTAAAATGACAAATACTTCTGTGGGTAAATTACATTTCACGAAAAAGCGAAATCAAAACAAACCGAAGATGTATGAATGTAACAAAACATTATGAGTCTCAAGTTTGTACCAACTACAAGTTAAAAACTGATAGACACGGTGTTATTTAACTCATAAATATCAGCTGCTTTTAGATCACTTAAAGCACATCGTTATTTAGAAGTCAATGGAATATGATTAAAGATGTAAGTATATATACATCTATATTAGCATTTTTTCCTGTGTATGTATATATATATACGTACCTAACATATCTGCAAGTAAGAAGTAAAAAAATTCTAAGAAAAATAAATCTATCAGTATAATTAACATTTATTCTAAAAAATAAAATTATTAACAAGAAAGTTTAGATCCTACACATTTAACAATCAGTTTGTGGTTTTTTTCTGAAAGATTACATTTTGTTAGTATGTATTCTATAACCATAGGTTTTATAATTACATGTATAGTGTATAAAATCACAGGATGAAAGAATGAGTTAAAAATTAATTAATAATTACGTTTTAGTTAACGATAAAAGCAGATAAACAAAATGAACTAATTTATTGACTTTTACATTTTTTTCAACAATGATAGTAAGATAGTAGAAAACTAGCAAAACACGCCAAAAAGAATGTTTTAGCAGCAGAATACTTTAAACAATTCAAAAATTAAATAATAATAAGAGTAACTTTATTTGAGAGTCAAAATTCTTAAAAAGGGTTCTGAAAGTGTACCAATTTACAATGCTTATATTAATTATAGATTATTGTAATTAATGATAAGAAAACCTTGTACATGTATTTTGATTAGTGAATGTTGTTGGCTCCCGTTCGATCTGACACTGTTTGTAGACTGCAGTAGTTAAAGCTGCCTCGAACCTCGCCCAATTATTTCAATATGGTAACCAAGCAGGGTATTTTATATTAAGCACTGAAATAATTATGAACCAAAAAGACGAAATCGGAAAGTTAATGTAATTATCTAGTAATTGTTGATGTAGTAAGCCAATGTACCATCTAATATCACAATGTTTTCTCGCACAGATACCTAAGCTTGTTTCCAGACTGAATTACATGACAATTTGAACAAGTGCCTTAGGCAAATCAAGATAGTTAGACTAAGATGCACTTTAGCTGATAAAAGCCTAATTGACATTGACCTGCATAATATTTCATAATAACCAGAACACAAAGGCTCCTAGCAACTCCAAACCAAATTTCTCAACACAGTTATAAACTTTTTTAATGAAAAAGTTGTAATATTTACAACTTCTCATCAAGGGTCATTGATTTTATTGCAAGACACAATGCTACGAAATAGGTATATCACATATCTAATACATAGAAGTTCAGCGTTAATTTCGACTTGGAAATTGAAAGTTGAAGTATAAGCTTGCGTGTTAGAAATTGTATATTGTTAACAAGTGCGCTTACCTAAATATTAATACATACGAATGAAAAATGACGAATTTAGTAGTTTGTTGGAAATACTAAAGAGTATTTAGCAACGAAACATGTTTTCATTATTAAGCTGACTGCAAACTAACTACATGCTAATTACAGCATACTTCAGTCATACTTCATTTTAAGCGACTTTCTTTTAGAGGTGTTCATTGTACGACGTTTTTCATCTACAAATTTTGAATAATTAATTACAATAATCTTTAATTGATATAAGCATTATAAATTGGTACGTTTTCTGAACCCTTTTTAAGAATTTTGACGCTCAAATAAAGTTACTCTTATTATTATTTAATTTTTGAATTGTTTAAAGTCTTTTGCTGCTAAAACATTCTTTTTTCATGTTTTGCTAGTTTTCTACTATCTGCTATCATTGTTGAATAAAATATAAAAGTCAATAAATTAGTTCATTTTGTTCATCAGCCTTTATCGTTTAATTTATCCTGTGATGTTATACACTATACATGTAGTTATAAAACCTATTGTTATAGAATACATACTAATAAAATGTAATCTTGCAGAAAAAAAATCATAAACTGATTGTAAAATGTGTAGGATATAAACTTTCTTGTTAATAATTTTATTTTTTAGAATAAATGTTAATTATACTGATAGATTTATTTTTCTTAGAATTTTGTTACCTCTTACCCGCAGATATGATAGGTACATACACAGGAAAAAATTGCCAATATACATGTATATATACTTACATTATATTAACATCTTTAATCATATTCCATTGACTTCTAAATAACGATGTGCTTTAAGTGGTCTAAAAGCAGCTGACATTTATGAGTTAAAATAACACCATGTCTATCAGTTTTTTACTTGTAGTTGGTACAAACTTGAGACTCATAATTTTTGTAACATTCTAACATCTTCGGTTTGTTTTGATTTCGCTTTTTCGTTAAATGTAATTTACCCACAGAAGTGTTTGTCATTTTAATTTGTCATTTTTTTTTAAAATTTGCTTTCAGGATGCATTTTTTTAATTATCATATTTATAGAGGTAAATTTTTTGTTATGGGAATCAAATACCACTTAGTCTCTCATTCAGCAGTATTTTCTTTAGATTAAAAACATCTGAGATGTTCGAAATCCATTATAACTAAATTATTAAACACATGTTTGCCTTTTCTGCAGAGCAAAATTTATTCATTTCAAATGCTTATTTGTGCTTTAATATGCGGATTGCTTTTAATTACACAATATTAAGGTAAGCAATTTAAATACTTCAAAGTAATACAGCCTGCTTGTTTTACTGGAGTGTATAGATTCATTAATTGCAATTTATAACAAAATTAATGTATTCTGTGTCATACGTTCTAGAAGTAAGGATGCATAGAAAATTGTCGGAAACATACAAACAACTAAAAACGAGCAGGGTCAATGATACACTTAACATTAGACTATGATGTACTTTGATTTAGCTAATAAATCATTTTTTGCAGGTTTGGTCTTTGAGATAAACAGATGTATAGTTTTTTATTATTTAAAATGTATTTAATGAACAAAACCCAAAGCTCTTAATTTGTTGGTGTTTGCCTGCTTTTCTGTTAACGTCAATTCTATCACATTTTTTTTTAAATGTCATTTGTCTATAGAGGAGGTATTGAATTGAACTACACTATATCTTCTTATTAAGATATAGGACAGAATATGATTGCAATACCATAAAAGTGTAATTTGGTCTGAGTTATAACTTGACACAACTTAACTTTTACCTTAATTGACAGGCATCAGCTAATATGATTGTATATTGGTAATTGAGAAAGGTAGTAACATCAATCTGGACACTTGTTAGTCTTTGTTGACAGAAAAGTTTCCGTCCAGTTTTATTTTCACAAAAATTAAGTTTAGTTGACAATTGGAAACGTTTATTTTATAAACATTATGTACCTTAGAAGTCTTGTTTTCCGTTATAACATTAACATTTTTGTGTGTTGCAAAATATATCCAATTAAAATATTACATGATAGATTGATGATATACGAATTTGACAAAAAGGTTTCACTTCTATCACAGAAAAGCTTGATATGTGTTAGCTCAAACTCGAAGACCCGGACTTTACTGATAGGATTTATGACTTTGACATTATATTTTTATTTGAAAGCTGGACTAATGAATATTCCTCTTTAAATATCCCAGGATATAAATGTTTCAATTTTTATAGGAAGTTCCAGCACCGTCGCGCGAAAAGATGCAGCGGAGGCACGGTTGTTTATATTAAAGACTCAATTTGTAAAGGTGTAAAATTAATACAGAACCATCATGACACTATTTTATGGTTTAAATTAGATAAACACTTTTTCAACTTTGATACTGATGTATTTATTGCAGGTGTATATATATGGGTCGAGAATTCCCCTGCATATAATGTTGTCAATGTAAATTTGTTTGATTTATTACAAAATGATATTAATATGTATCAATCATTGGGTAAACTGTTCTTGACCGGAGACTGGAATGCACGAGTAGGCTCGAAGAAAGATTTTATAGAAAATGACCGTTATGTAGATTTCATAGATGACGTCGATTATTCATCAGATTTCTCTTGTCCACGTAATTATATTGATAATACAATTAATGCAATGGGTTTAAAACTTATCGATCTGTGTTTGATGTGTAATTTACGTTTAGCCAATGGAAGGTTAGGAAATGACGCAAACGGTTCATTTACATATGCAAACAGTCTCAGGTCAAGTACGATTGACTATCTATTATTGAATGAAAATAATTTTGAATGTATTGATGATTTTACCGTTCAGCCTTTTAATGAATGGTCGGACCATTGCCCGTTATCCTTCACAATAATATGTAATCATATATCTCCTGATCATACTGATGAAAATGAATCAGTCAGGATACAATGGAATGATGATTTAAAATCCGACTTTAGACGCGGTATTATTGGCCAGTTAAATGAGTTAAACGATTTATTTTTAAATTCTGACATTTCAAGCGCTGATGACGTAAATAGTTGTGTTCAGTCTTTCACTGATATTATTAATAAAGTAGCTGAACCACTGTTTTGTAAACGTGTCTCGCGAGTCACGCGCAAAGGGCACAATACAATTTTTAAAAAGGCTGACTGGTTCGATCATGACTGTCATAATGCTAAATATGTTTATTTAAATGCTGTAAATATGTATAATATATCAAAAACGGAGGAAAATAGAATACATATGTTAAATAATAAGGCTGTTTATAAAAGTTTGATAAAAAGAAAACGTAGACAGTATGAAGTAAATAAAATTACCCAATTACAAAAATCTTAGACACTCAAAGCCAAGAGATTTTTGGAGATTATTCAATTGTAAATCAAAAGGTAATATCAGTGGCAATTTAACAAATAGGGATTTTTTCAACTATTTTTCGTCTCTTCAAAGTGAAATATCACAATTTGAAACTGAGGAAGCAGAGAATTTTTAAATAATCATGATTTTGGCCAGGAGGGATGTCTTGATGAACTAGATAGTACAATAACTGTAGAAGAATTATTGTCTGTTGTTAAAAATTTGAAAAGGAATAAAGCTTTTGGGAATGATATGCTTTTAAACGAATACTTTATATCATGTATCGATATATTGTCATCTCATTTAGTAGATCTTTTCAACATTATTTTAAATACTGGTCACTTTCCAGATAAATGGTCAGAGGGCATAATTATACCTATTTTTAAGAAAAACGATCCCTGTGATGCTC
Organism: Ruditapes philippinarum; assembly: GCF_026571515.1. Taxonomy (NCBI): domain Eukaryota; kingdom Metazoa; phylum Mollusca; class Bivalvia; order Venerida; family Veneridae; genus Ruditapes; species Ruditapes philippinarum. Next base: position 87,167 of record NW_026857848.1, on the reverse strand, counting down.
GTAATTATAGAGGGATTACATTAGTAAGTTGTTTATCAAAAATGTTACAGGTATTTTGAATAAACGAATTTCATGCTGGACCGAAAATAACAGTAGATTGAGTGATGCGCAATTCGGATTTCGTCAAGGTCGGTCAACTACTGATGCAGTTTTTGTTCTTAATGCTATCGTTCAAAAAATCTTAAATGATAAAAATCGTCTTTATTGTTGCTTTATTGATTTAAAGCGTGCCTTTGACAGTGTATATTTAAATGGTTTATTTTTGAAATTATATAAGCTAGGTATAGGTGGCAAAGTTTTGCGAAGTTTAAGAAGTATGTATTCACATGTTAAAACATGTGTAAAGGCTTGTAACTCTTACTCAGACTTTTTTGCATGCGCTGTGGGCTTGAAACAATGGGAGATAATGTCGCCTCTACTATTTTCTCTTTTTATAGAGGACCTAGAACTGTTCTTACAAGATAGTCCTTTGTGTGGTTTAACTCTTGACGATATTACTTTTATTCTTTTATTATTTGCTGACGATATGGTTTTGCTTGGTAAAAGTCCTGTGGAATTACAGCATAGTCTTGATTTGCTAAATGATATTGTGATAAGTGGGGGCTTGAAGTCAACACTGATAAAACAAAAATTGTTGTATTCAGAAAGCGAGGCCCGTTAAATGCAAACGAAAAATGGACATACAAAGGTAGCTTAATAGAAACTGTAAATAACTTTAATTATCTAGGCACTGTTTTTAATTACACGGGCTCTTATACTTTAAATCAGACGACATTAGTAGGTAAAGGATTAAAAGCTTTGAATGTTCTAATACATAAAACAAAACATTATGCCGTTAAACCCTCTGTTATGTGCCAACTGTTTGATGCTTTTGTTGCTGCCACCTTGAATTACGGATGCGAAATATGGGCTTTGGAAAATCGAAAGAAATAGAACGTGTTCATTTAAAATTTTGCAAACAATTATTAAATGTTAAAATGTCAACATGTACAAATAGTATTTATGGAGAGTTAGGTTGATTTCCAATGTATATAAATAGATATGTTAGAATTATGAAATTTTGGTGCAAAACTGTATCGACGGAAATATCTTGATAAGAATACTATATGATTGTCTATTTAATGAAGAAAAAATAAAGAATAATAAAAATAAGTGGGTCTATAATGTTAAATCTCTTTTAGATGAATACGGACTTACCTATGTATGGTACAATCAAGGTTTAGTTGACTTGAAAAAAAAAATCTTGTTTTTAAACAAAAATGGGAACGTAAGTTATCTACCAGTGAAGTAATGTATGGATATATTAAAATATTTTTGAATTTGAATCTTACATAGACATTTTACCTAAAAAGGTTAGAATTGCTACATCCAGACTGCGTTTATCATCACATAAACTGAGAATTGAAACAGGCCGATATGCGCCAAATAGAATAGACCGCAATCAAAGAAAATGCCTACTTTGTAACAAAAACGATATAGAAGATGAATATCATTTTGTAATCATTTGCCCGTTTTACGATGAATTAAGAAAGACTTTTATAAAATCTTATTATTACAGACATCCAAGTGTGTACAAATTTGTAGAATTGATGCAATCTAGGAATTTTAAAATAGTAAAGAATCTCGGTAAATTTTTGTATAAAGCTTTTTCTGTTAGAGCGAGTCAAATTGTTTAGTTTTTCATATCATTTATACCATCTACTAGTTAATGTTATTTGCATATTGAAATTTACTAAATCTAGGTTGTGTATAATTTTTGTATTCATAAACTGAATTGCAACTGTATTCACATACCCATCCTCCTTCTCCATGTGATAAATATTATTTTTTTACCGTGGCGTGCGTGTGTGCGTGTGTGTGTTGGTGTACTTGTGTTCGTGCGTGCGTGTGTATGTGTGTGTGTTTACTTTCTCCCACTATGTTATTCACTAATTTCAATGTTCCTATGTATGCCATTGTCATGTGATTGTAAATTTGTATCATATATTATTTGTTATAACGAAAAACTTGTAAAAGTTTAAGTTAATAAAGTATCTATCTATCTATCTATCTATCTTTGTTTTGTGCACAGCTAGGTTTTATCTTCTGTGTCAGAAAAAAATCTAATTCTGGTGACCATACTCTGTCACACACCTCTTGTTACAAATGAAAAGCTTATCAATTTGTGTCTTATTTGCACGAAACATGAATTTGCTTGCTTTAATTTTAGACTTTATTCTCCATCGACCTAGTCGGATATCATATAAATTTATTGCAAAAATAGCGGAGAGGTTAACGCGTCGAATAAGTTATGTAAAGGTCGCAAGAAGTGTGGAATCAAACCAGTCCAGGACAAACCATTATCTTCTTGAGCCATTGCTTATAGTTGGCTTGAAAGTGTTATATAAGCTTATAAATCTAAATATACAATTAAACTATATGTATAAGGAATTATGTATAAACCAAAAATACAATATATCTATAGAAACAATGTTTTGCCGACACGAATTTAGAACACCTGTATACTTTCGTTGATTAAAAACATCCGTTTGCTTGGCTTTCGTTTGTAGTTTGATAAAATTATTCATAACAAGATTCTGTTGTTCTGAGGGTAATAAAGTAGTATATGCCGACTAGGATACACATTGAGCTAGAAGAGCTATTTGTGTAGTAACAAATGTGATAATGATTATGAACATAATAAAATTACTAAATTTATTTTGTTTTTGAGTATTAATTTGTAAAATGGATAATTTCAACGTCGATTAAGTTATGATACGGAACGAACTCGAGGAAATTTGATTACAGACATGCTGTGTTAATACCTTAGATATTTAGCAGTTAACAATATATCCATATTTTAGTGAGAAATATTCTTCTGGAGATAAAGATTTTAATGTTTATATCAATGCTATATCAAAATGTGTATTTCTTTTATGAATTATTATTGAATTTTTAAATAAGGTCATTGGCTCATTAGAAATCATTGCAGCAAAGTTTTAGACATCAAGTCAGTCATTTACTGTAGACGTGAAAAATTAACAGTTGTTAAAAATGTACATGCATAATATAGATGAATATTCAAATTGCCTTATAGTTAGTGATTAAATTAATACCGTAACAAACTGAATACACTCATGTTTTACCGATAGGCTAAGCAAAAACATGATACCGAATTTTCGAGGACCATACAAAGTCTGGGAATTGTTTTTGTTTAAATATCTGTGTTTACCGATAGGAGCTTTTAAATATTGTTTTTGGATCTTTAACTGTTATTTACAGCGACTCTACGTAAAATAAAACAAAATCGAATGCGGTTTAAATTGTCTGACATTCGTCTGGAAACAAAAACACATATTCGGTGCGTATAACCCCTACATTATATTAGGCTTTTAAGACATCAATATTACTTATGATTTCACATGTTGAACACGCTGAATGTTTCTTTTTTTAGAAACGTCTTAAGCTCAAACAGTGTTTTTATTTTAGAACAAGTAAGTGAAAAGAGACTTTAAAAGAGCAGTTTCAAATCCTCAATTCTTATCAGCTTTGTTCAGTGATGAACTAATATGACCCGAAATTGCCCGTCCTATTCGTTCAGATAAAATGATTATGTCTGTTTTAGCCAAGCATATGGTCATGTCTGAAAAAAAATATATATATATTTATATATATATGCCCCTTGTCATTCTCCAAACAGAGTTGGCGTTTGTACCTCCCTTATAAAACTTCTGCAATGGACAATGGAGTTTTGTTAAAACGGAATACTTCTGTGGAATAAAAACTAAAAATAACTTAAAGGAAGGCAATTTATAATTTCACAATTAGCTGCTACATTGGTCCCTTTTAGGTAATATTAATTAAAATGACTGTTTTTGACCGTGTAATGGTCAGAACAATTGTTTTTTCTGAGGTTCATACAAGAGCCGTAAAGGGATCGAGCATTGTCGTCTATCAGATTATGTACATAGATTGAATATTGCATACGGTTTCGGGGATTCTGTCTTATGCACCAAAAGATGATATATATATAACAAAGTTAAATGTTAGTGTACAAGAAAAAAGACAAAACTGAAGAATAAAAACAACATACGTTTTGCTACAGTATACAGTCATGAAAATTTATTTTAAGAACAATCTTCGTAATCGTTCGGTCTACTGGAAAATATAAACGTCTTAAATGGTTTAGAGAGAATGTTATTGTCTAAGGGATCGTCAATTTAACACATCGTAGTTGTATAAACATTTGCCGCGAACAAAAATTACAAACAAGTGATAGTAAAAGCAATTGGAAGAGAGTTTAAATATTAAGCTGTAACTGATAACATTAGTCTAGCTGTTAATAATAACGAAATTCTCGCATGAGTGTTGTAAATTATTACACCAAATAAGAATTCCTTACGCAATTTATCTTATTATAAAGACATATATAATAGATATGTTAAACGCCCCCAGAGGGATTTATCTATTCTTTGACAATAAATGAAACAGATTGCAAGATTTTAAACGATAAAAGAAACGACAACTGCAGCTTTCTCTTTTACAGGACTAGGAAACTAGGGTTTTTGCTGGTGCAGTGTTTTGATTTTTGAAATGAATAAATTAAACGCGACAAGCGAACTCTCTTAAAAGTTTCCTTAAAGGTTGCATTATGAATAGAATTTCCAATTTATTTTATGATTTCTAATAATCTTTACATATTAATATTACCAACTGAGAAATATTGTTCATATATATCATTTTGCAAAAACGATACATAAAAGTACTTGTTTACTTTTATAATAATGGTGTATAAAGTAAAATCAAGTCAACTTGTTTTTATTAAAAATATTGTTTAGTTATAAATATTTACGCGCTCGCTGGGGAAGTAAATTTAAAACTTGTGCATAGATGAATTGCTTGACATAGCTGATAGTAATTCAAAAATGCATGTGAAAACATCTTTCTGTCTGAGTGAGATATTATTTTGAGTCAAGTACAGTTTTCAAGAAATATAATGATATAAAAGGGATCGTTTGTTAAAATAGTGAAATAGAATTCGCTAAAGAACTTCTAAAACAGCAAAATCGAAAACTGCAGGTTAGGGCTGAGCCTTTTCGTTGACGGTACATGAACACATATCACCAAACGAATAAGAAGACTGTTATTTATGTACTCATCTATCAGTATGTCAGTTTAATTTTTTTAAGCTGCTAAAGAACATGATTAATGTTTCGTTAAACAGCTTTCTAAATTGAGTAAATGCCGCTATACATCGCAATACTTTTCCTGAAAGTTGAAAGCTAACTCAAAGCTTCGTTAAGACCTTAAAACACTGATTATTGATGTATTTCTTGACAAATGTTATAGACCTGAACACATTATATATGTGCTCGGTATATATGAAAGTGCATTAGATGTCTATTCATGTAACAGTTTGTCGTTTCGATTGTTTTCAATTAGCTAACTGAAACATATATTTTTATGATAAGAATATGAACATATATAGACTAATTTTGCTATATTAATCATCATATTTCTATTGCGTCTATTTTTGACCTGTTTGACCTTTTTTGGTAAATAATGTAATTTGTTATTACCGTTTGCAATATGTAAATTATTTTCTTTGTTCACTTCACATTATTTTACTTTTAAATACATTTTAAAATATTTCATGACAATTAATAATATGAAATTGGAGACATCTTGCTTTAAAGGGTACACACCTTAACAAAAAGATCTTCTAATTTAAGTGATAGTTTTTTCCCAATCCTTCAAACTTTCAATTCTTTACCTAAAGCCGTAGAATACAGATTGAATCATGTGAATTGCTTGCTAGGATTTTTTTCTGATTAAATTAAATCTGAAAAACAGATGCTGTTACTAAATTTTCTTGAGATCAAATAATTCATACCATTTCACTGTCAATGAACAAACTAATGCTTTAAGAAACTGATTGCTTGAAAGAAATGATACACAAACTATTGGAAAAGAAAAGTTATACTATTATTACTAAGTAATAACAAAAATACTATCTAACAAAAATCATGATTAACGATAAATCCAGTTTAGTTTATACATTATTGTTGAATGCAATGGACATTTGGAAGTCTATAACTAGATATGTGGTTAGTGGGATTGTATCATAGAATTTCTACAAATGTAAATGAAAAAGATCCGAAATTTCTAGAGAGCAATTATTTCCAATCTCCTAAAGTACACGATAAAAAGTTAACATTCTGTAAATGTTTTGTTAAATTAGGTTTCATAATTTACGTAATGTCGCTATTTATCTCGTTTCTTTTTCTTTAAGATATAACGTTAATAAAACTAAAAGCTTCGTAATGGATTTGAAGCACTGATTATTGATAAATGGCTTTCAGAATTGATTGCTGGTCTTCTTTTTCTTTTAATATGCTCATTGTAAACGTTTTAGAGCATATTTAATCTAAAGGAAACAAGAAGGAGCAAAACTCTCTTGCCTACGATAGACCCTACAACCAGTTTAGTAAATCTACACTATATAACAGTACCAAAGTTGGCAAACAACTTCATTGTTAGACAAAAAGAAATACATTTAATCCAAAAAAGAAGGAAAAACAAAGACAAAATTAACAAAACAACGAAAAACAAACATAAGTAGTAAATATTACAGCTATTTCAATAATAAAGTTTATAACTGTGTTGAGAAAATTGGCTTGGTGTTGCTAGGAGCCTTTGTGTTCTGGTTATTATGAAATATTAAGCTAATGGTCAATGTCAATTAGGCTTTTATCAGCTAAAGTGTTTTGTGTATATAGTATCTTAGTCTAACTATCTTGATTTGCCTAAGGCACTTGTTCAAATTGTCATGTAATTCAGTCTGGAAGCCAGCTTAGGTGTCTGTGCGAGAAAACATTGTGATATTAGATGGTACATCGGCTTACTTTATCAACAATCACTAGATAATTACATTAACTTTCCGATTTCGTCTTTTTGGTTCATAATTATTTCAGTGCTTAATATAAAATACCCTGCTTGGTTACCTTATTGAAATAATTGGGTGGGATTAGAGGCAGCTTTAACTACTGCGGTCCACAAACAGTGCCAGATCGAACGGGAGCCAACAACATTCACTAATCAAAATACAAGGTGTTCTGATTTCAATTTATTATAATATATTCTTACTTCCTCCTTATTATACATGTACAGTATCTGTATATAAAGTCAGTGTTATTTGCATGATAAAAATTATTTTCAGCATGTAGTTTCTTCATTTAAAGTAAGTAAAGTAAGAACATTTTTCATAATTCAACTTAATAAGATACGTTTAAAATAACTTTCTTTACACTAATAATTTGTTGATATACTAAATAACTTAAATCCAGCTTAAAATTTTGCGATGCGTTGACAATCTATAAAAATACTTGTAGACTGTTTTCAGGGTGCAGTAATACATTTTGAACACGTAATCGAGTCCTGAAACTAGTTAAGTATAAAAAGCAGAAAATATATTTGTACGATTAAAACGGTTAGTCTCGCTTACTTTGTGAATATCTTCAAAGAAAATATCAAACTGAAATACATAAATAGAAACTTATATAACTGCTTCATAACTTTTGCAAAAATCACTGTAATTTGTAAATTTAAAGTTAAAAATAACGCATCCATATAGATTGGTTAATATCTACTAAATGTCGGAAGTATTTAAATAAATCTCACTTTCTTTCGACATAATTCGTTTATCTATCTTAAGTATATTTTTGTAACGTTAGGGGATGTTTTCAAGTATTTCAAATAAATGATATGTGGTGTATTGGTTTTGTTTGTGTTTTTATGTTTGCTTTTCGTTGTTTTGTTTATTTTGTTTTTGTTTTTCCTTCTTTTTTGGATTAAATGTATTTTTTTGTCTAACAATGAAGTTGTTTGCCAACTTTGGTACTGTTATATAGTGTAGATTTACTAAACTGATTGTAGGGAGCCATCGGTAGGCAAGAGAGTTTTGCTCCTTCTTGTTTCCTTTAGATTAAATATGATCTAAAACGTTTACAATGAGCATATAAAAAGAAAAAGAAGACCAGCAATCAATTCTGAAAGCCATTTATCAATAATCAGTGCTTCAAATCCATTACGAAGCTTTTAGTTTTATTAGCGTTATATCCTAAAGAAAAAGAAATGAGATAAATAGCGACATTACGTAAATTATGAAAGCTAATTAAACAAAACATTTACAGAATGTTAACTTTGTATCGTGTACTTTAGGGGATTGGAAATAATTGCTCTCTAGAAATTTCGGATCTTTTTCATTTACATTTGTAGAAATTCTATGATTCAATCCCACTAACCACATATCTAGTAATAGATTTCCAAATGTTCATTGCATTCAACAATAATGTATAAACTAAACTGGATTCATCGTTAATCATATTTTTTGTTAGATAGTATGTTTGTCATTACTTAGTACTAATAGTATAAGTTTTCTTTTCCAATTGTTTGTGTATCACTTCTTTCAAGCACTCTGTTTCTTAAAGCATTAGTTTCTTTATTGACAGTGAAATGGTATAAATTATTTAATATCAAGAAAATTTAGTAACAGCATCTGTTTTTCAGATTTAATTTAATCAGAAAAAAATCCTAGCAAACAATTCACATGATTCAATCTGTATTCTACGGCTTTAGGTAAAGAATTGAAAGTTCGAAGTAGTGGGAAAAAACTATCCCTTAAAATAGAAAATCTTTTGGTTAAGGTGTGTACCCTTTAAAGCAAGATGTCTCCAGTTTCATATTATTAATTGTCATGAAATATTTTAAAATGTATTTAAAAGTAAAATAATGTGAAGTGAACAAAGAAAATAATTTACATATTGCAAACGGTAATTACAAACTACGTTATTTACCAAAAAAGGTCAAACAGGTAAAAAATAGACGCAGTAGATATACGATGATTAATATAGCAAAATTAGTCATTATATGTTTATAATCTAAGCATAAAAGATATGTTTCAGTAAACTAGTTGCAAAACAATCGAAACGACAAATTGTTACATGAATAGAGATCTAATGCACTTTCATATATACGGTGCATATATATAATGTGTTCAGATGAATTACATTTGTCAAGAAATACAGTCTTAAACTCATATTTAGCTTAATATAAGAGATGACAAAACTAACATGAAAAATATACATCAATAATGTGTTTTTAGTTCCTAACGATGCTTTTAGTTAGCATTTCAGCTTTAAGGAAAAATATTGCGATGTATAGCGACATTATCTCAATTAAGTAAGCTGTTAAACGAAACATTAATCATGTTCTTTAGCAGCTTAAAAAATTTAAACTGACATACTGATAGATGAGTACATCAATAACAATCTTCTTATTCGTTTTGGGGTATGTGTTCATGTACCGTCAACGAAAAGGCTCAGCCCTAACCTGCAGTTTTCGATTTTGCCGTTTTGGAAGTTCTCTAGTGAATCCTTTTTCATTATTTTTATGTACGATACCCATAATATCATTAGATTTTATTCGAACTGTATTTGGTTTAAAATAATATCTTACTCAGAGAGAAAGGTGTTTTCACATGCATTTTTGAATTAGTATCAGATATGTCAAACAATTCATCTATGCACAATTTTAAGCTTACTTCCTCAGCGAGCGCGTAAATATCAATAACTAAACAATAACTTTAATAAAAACAACTTGATAATTTTACCTAATAAGCCATTATTATAAAAGTAAACAAGTACTTTTGTGTATCGTTTTTGCAAAATGATATATGAGAACAATATTTCCTCAGTTGGTAATATTAATATGTTAAGATTATTAAAAATCATAAAATAATATGGAAATTGTATGTCTATTCATTAGGCCACATTAAACGAAACTTTAATGATTGTTCGCATGTCGGGTTAATTCTATTCATTTCACAAATCAAAACACTGCACTCAATACGTATAACGATATATACTTATAACGGTTTTGATTAGCAAAAACATGCCCAAAAAAGGCAAAACCTCCATTCCCTAGTCCTGTACAAGTGTGAGCTGAGGTTGTTTCTTTTATCGTTTAAAACGTGAGTCAATTTTAGTTTGATACGGTATTAATCACTAACTATTAGACAATTTGAATATTCATTACGGATTGTAATCTATATTTTACATGTGCATTTTTAACTACTGTTAATTTTTCAAGTCTACAGTAGATGACCGACTCAATGTCTATAACTTTGCAGCAATAATTTCTAATGGGACAATGACCTTTTTTTAGAAATTCAATAATTGTTCATAAAACAAATACACATTTTAAGATAAAAATCTTATCAACATTACTTTCTTTATTTCCAGAAGAATATTTCTCACTGAAATTTGGATATATTGTATCTAAGGTATTAACACAGCATGTCTGTAATCAACTTTCCTCGAGTCCGTTCCGTATCATAAATAAATCGACGTTGAAAGTATCCATTTTACAAACTTATACTCAAAAACAAAATTATTTTAGTACTTTTATTATGTTTATAATCATTATCACATTTGATACCCTACAATAGCTTTCTAGCTCAATATGTATTTTAGTCGGCATATACTACTTTATTACGTTCAGTACAACAAAATCTTGTACAGAATGTTTTTATCAAACTACAAACGAAAGCCAAGCAAAAGTATGATTTTCATCAACAAAAGTATACAGATGTTCTAAATTCGTATCGGCAAAACATAATTTCTAAAGATATAATGTATTTTTGGTTCATACATAATTCCTTATACATGTAGTTTAATTGTATATTTAAATTGATAGGCTTATAGAACACTTTCAAATCCGGTCTTGGAGCCAACTAAGCAATGAGTGTAAAGTTTCTAACTCAAGGAGACAATGGTTTGCCCTGGACGGGGTTTGAACCCACACGTCTTGCGACCTTTACGTAACTTGTTCGACGCGTAAACCTCTCCGCTATTTTTGCAATAAATGTATACGATATTTCACTAAGGCGACGAAGAACAAAGTCTTGACTTAAAGAAAGCAAATTCATGACAGAAATTGATTAGAATTTTTTATTTGCGTGTGACTGAGTATGGTCACAGAATTTTTCTGACACAGAAGATGAAAAACCTAGCTTTTTACAAAACAAAATGAACTAACGATAAACACATTTCAACCTTCCCTGTTATAAAAGTAAAACCTTTTTGTAACATTCTTTTATCATCAATCTGTCATGAAATATTTTAATAGGATATATTTTGCTACACACCTAAATGTTAATGTTATAACGGAAGGTAAGATTCTAAGATACATAATATATAAAATAAACGTTTACAAACTGTCAAACTTAATCTTTGTGAAAATAAAACTGGACGGAAACTTTTCTGTCAATAAAGACTAACAAGTGTCCAGAAATAAAGATATTACTACCTTTCTCAATTACCAATATATATTATGTGAACTGATGCCTGTCAATTAAGTTAAAAGATATGTTACAGTCAATTTGTGTTATAACTCGGACCAAATTACACTTTTATGGTATCGCAAAATCATACAAACAAATTAACATCTTCGGACTTCGTTCATGGAATGGATTTTCAATAATAAAAGTTCATACATCTGTTTATCTCAAAGACGAAGCCTGCAAAAATGAATTTTTATGTTTCCGACAATTTTCTATGCATCCTTAACTTCTAGAACGTATGACACGGAAACATAAACGTTATGTTATTTACTAGAGTGATATTAACGATAAAATTTCATGCTAGACACTGATTGAAGTGGCATTGATCTATTTCCAAATTTAGATAATGCATCGGTTGAGCAAAGAAACGATGTGAGAAAACTCCCTAATATTAAAGCATTTATACTTTGATTTATAGGTTTGTTTTTGAAAAAAAAAATGACAGTCGATTGTTATTTGAAACCGTTTGATTCCGCACACCTGCCATGAAAACCTTTGTTTTATTAGCTCACCTGATCATGCTCTTACTCCTGAGGTTTTAGGATCGAAGATTGTCCGTCGTCCGTCGTCCGTTCACATTTTGTTGTTAACACTCTAGCGGTCGCATTTTTGCCTCAATTATTATCAAACTTAGTCAGGATGCTTATCTAGTTGATAGCTCGGATGAATTCGAACATGTGTCATCTCGGATGAGAAACTAGGTCATAAGAGCTAAAAATGGAAAAACCTTGTTAACACTCTAGAGGTCACATTTTTGCCTCAATCGTCATCAAACTTGGTCAGGATGTTTTATCTATGTGATAGCTCGGATGAGCTCGAACATGGGTCATCTCGGATGAAAAAGTAGGTCACCGGAGCTAAAAATAGAAAAAGATTGTTAACACTCTAGAGGTCACATTTTTGCATCAATCATGTTCAAACTTGGTCAGGATGCTTATCTAGTTGATGGCTCGGATGAGTTCGAACATGGGTCATCTAGGATGAAAAAGAAGGTCACCAGAGCTAAAAATAGAAAAACTTTGTTAACACTAGCGGTCACATTTTTGCATCAATCATCATCAAACTTGGTCAAGATGCTTGTCTAGGTGATAGCTCTGATGAGTTTGAACATGGGTCATCTCGGATGAAAAAGTAGGTCACCAGAGCTAAAAATAGAAAAAACCTTGTAAACACTCTAGCGGTCACTTTTTTGCATCAGTCATTATCAAACTTGGTCAGGATGCTTATCTAGTTGATAGCTCTGATGAGTTCGAACATGGGTCATCTCGGATGAAAAAGTAGGTCATTGGAGCTAATAATAGAAAAACCTTGTTAACACTCAAGTGGTCACATATTTACATCAATCATCATCAAACTTGGTCAGGATGCTTATCTAGTTGATAGCTCTGATGAGTTCGAACATGGGTCATCTCGGATGAAAAAGTAGGTCACTGGAGCTTATAATAGAAAAACATTGTTAACACTCTAGAGGTCACATTATTGCATCAATCATCATCAACCTTAGGCAGGATGCTTATCTAGATAATAGCTCGGATGAGTTCGAACATGGGTTATCTCGGATGAAAAAGAAGGTCACCGGAGCTACAAATAGAAAAACCTTGTTAACACTCAAGCGGTCACATTTTTGCATCAGTCTTCATCAAACTTGGTCAAGATGCTTGTCTAGGTGAAAGCTCGAATGAGTTCGAACATGGGTCATCTCGGATGAAAACTAGGTCACCGGAGCTAAAAATAGAAAAACTATTCTAGAGGTTACAATTTTGCCTCAATCATCATCAAACTTGGACAGAATGTTTGTCTAGGTGATAGCTCGTATGAGTTTGAACATTGGTCATCTCGGATGAAAAAGTTGGTCACCGGAGCTAAAAATAGAAAAACTTTGTAAACATCTAGCAGTCACATTTTTGCATCAATCATCATCAAACTTGATCAAGATGCTTGTCTATGGGATAGCTCAGGTGAGTTCGAACATGGGTCATCTCGGATGAAAAACTAGGTCACAGGAGCTAGAAAATAAAAAAAACCTTGTTAACACTCTAGTGGTCACAATTTTGACTCAATTGTCATCAAACGTGGTCAGGTAACTTGTCTAGGTCATTGCTGAGAAAAAAAATCGAACATGGGACATTTCGGATGAAAAACTAGGTCACAGGAGCTAAAAATAGACAAATCTTGTTAACACTAGTGGCTACTGTTGTGGTCCAAATATTCTGTTAATTGGTCTGAAAGTTTTGATGATTTCTAAGTCAAGATCGAACATGGGCCATCTTGGATGAAAAACTAGCTCACACCGCCCAAATATGGAAAAACTTTGTTAACATTCTAGTGGTCATATTTTCGACTCAATTTTCATCAAACTTGGTCAGGATGCTTGTCTAGGTAATTGCTTGGATGAGTTCGAAATCACATGTGAAACTAGGTCACTGGAGCTAAAAATAGAAAAATCTTGTTAACACTCTAGTTGCTACTGTTTTGATCCAAGTATCCTGGAAATTGGTCTGAAAGTTTGTTTTGATGATTTCTAGATCAAGTTTGAATATGTGTCACCTGGGTAAAAAACTAGGTCACACTGCTCAAATATGGATAATCCTTGTTCACACTAAAATGGTCACATTTTTGAGTCACCTGTCATGAGACTTTGTCAGAATGCTTGTCTAGGTAATTGTTTGGATGAGCTTGATAAGTAAGGTGAGCGCTCTAGGGCCATCATGGCCCTCTTGTTTTTGTTATGACTGAACATGTCTTCGGATGTTTCTAAATTCAAAATTTTACTATTTCATGTTTAAATGTTGAATTCTGCTTGAGCCGGTGCTAGGGGACGTGGACGGTAACTTGCACTTTCCAGTACCGTCCATGAACAGGCTCAATCAAACCGAGCCTGCAACATTTTCAATTTTGCCGTGTTGGGCTTTCTTTATGGATTCTGTATTTATCTATTTCATAATTTGGAAATAATACTTTCATCTGCTTCTTGAATAAAAGATGATTTTCCGAGTGTCCCTCTCGGAAAATCCTCTTTTATTCTGGAAGCAGATTTACTTAAAAAACGACTTACTCCATATGTCGCTGAAACTGAAAATTGTGTTAAAAATAAGTACTTTTAAAGATATTTTCTGCATATTAAAGACATCATAAGCTTAGGAAATAAACAGTTTTTTTCTTCAGTCGGACATGAGTTATATAATGTTTTATAATGCATTAAGAGCGTCTGAGATGCTATTTATCTGAAGCAAATGGTGCTGAATGCGACATAATTTGTCATAAAATTTAAATTAATGTCAATTGCGTTTGCCTCACTTAAACACAGCGACATGTTAATGGCAGAGTAGCTGTTATGTGTGATCAATGAAATATTAAAAAAGATATAAGTATATATTAATTGATAATGTTTTAACAATGTATGTAGCTATGATATCTGCGTGTAACAAATAACAACCTTCTGAATCTGAATCTGAATCTGAATGTGTACACTGCAGAACCTTCCGGTATATACGCAGCGGGAGAGAGGAGCTAAGTAATTTAGTAGCACTGTTGGAGAGCTGTTTTAAAGCTCTGTACTGTATCTGCGCACACAACGGCACTATCTAAGTTATTCCAATCACTAATAGTCTTAGGAAAGAATGATTGTTCAAATTGGTCACTTTTTGAGATAATAGGTTTATAGCACTTATGATGGTTTATAGCTTGTTTTTCTACAATGTTTTTAGTTATGTAATTGTCTAGTTTCTTAGGTTTAATTAGGCGTTTACCACGAATAGGGGTCAGATAGGTATCGGTGGGCATGGCTGGCACCAGCCCCTCAGCCACCTTGAAGAAGAAAGTCAATCGTGCCATTTTCCTTCTGTCTTGTAATGGAGATAGCTCAAGTTGCTTCAACATCCTGGTAACGCAGCCTTGATCTCTTGATTTGTAATCCCCAGAAATAAATCTAGCAGCCTTCCGTTGGATCGACTCAAGCTGATATGATTGTCTAGTTGGTAAAAATTAGTGGATCTGTTGTTGATACTCATAACATAACATTTTTTGGCATTGAATTTCATACCCCAAGTAGATGCCCAAGTTTCCAGTGATTTCAGGTCTGTTTGTAGTTGGAGATGGTCTTTTCTGGTTTAAATTTGCCGGTATAGGAGACAGTCATCGGCAAAGAGACGAACAGTTGATTTAACGCAGTCTGGTAAGTCATTTATATGGCAGAGGAAGGCTAGTGGTCCGAGGACAGTACCTTGCGGAACTCCTGAGTCTACTGTGACTGGTTCGGATGCTTCACCGTCTACCACTACTCTCATGGTTCTGTTGGTGAGAAAGTCTCGAAGCCACCGGTTAATGTTTCTGTCAATACCATATAATTGCATCTTGTGAAGTAAGCTTTCATGAGGGACGGTATCGAAGACTTTAGAGAAGTCCAGTATCATGATATCTATCTGAGATTTATTGTCGTGGTGTTGTAGTAAATCATGAACTGTGGTGAGGAGCTGGGTTTCACATGAGTAGCCTGATCTGAAGCCGTGGTTTAGTGAGGAGAGGATGTTGTTTTGTTCAAGGTGGTCAAGAATGTGCTTGCAGATAATATGTTCTAGTAGTTTACAGGAGACTGATGTGAGTGAAACAGGACGATAATTTTCGGCAAGGTGTGAGTCGCCCTTCTTGAAGACAGGGGATATGTTTGCGCTTCGCCAATCTGAGGGTAGTTTACCACTGTCAATTGATGTTTGGAAAATATGTCGTAAAGTTGGTGCAAGGGTCTTGGCACAGGTTTTAAGGACAATGTTTGGAATTCCATCTGGACCTATGGCTTTGCTGGTTTCTATATTGTTAAGTAGTTTCTCTATGCCTTTAGTAGTTATTTTCAGTGGAGGTATTGGTGCTTTAGCTCTTAATCTTGTCGATGGTTTATTGTTGTTTCCTTTGGTAAAGACGGATCTGAATTGTTCTATAAGTATTTCTGCTTTTTCTTTGCTGCTATTGAATAGTTGTCCTTTTTTCTTTAGTGGTTGTACGCCAATATTATCTTGTCTTCTTGATTTAATTAGCCGCCAGAAAGGTTTACTGTTTTTTTCTTCTAATCCTTTGATGATAGTACTGTTTATGTGTCCGATTTCAGCCTTCTTGAATTCTTTTTTACATTCACGTTGAAAGGTTTTAAAGTGACTCCAGTTTCCAGTCTTCTTAGCATTATTGTATAAGCGGGATTTTCTTTTGACCATACGTTTAAGTTTATGATTGAACCATGGTAGAGACTTTCTTTTCTTGCTCATCTTAGATGGAACATTTTCTTCTACACTTTTGAGAATCCTTAATTTGAAGAGTAACCATATATTTTTTATGTCATTTTCATTGCTTGAGATGATCTCCCTTTCTAGCTTAGTAAAGTCTTTGTTCAACGTGTCCCAATTTGCTTTATTATATTGAAAGAATTTACGTGGTTTCTGTTTGATGTAATGAGGTAAGATGTCAATATCTGTAACAATCATGGCATGGTCGCTGATGCCTGGAACAGATGTGGAGGACTTGACAAGTGATGGGTTGCTTGTAAGTATGAGATCTAGGAAAAGAAAAATAAAACTGTCTATCAATATAATTTACATTACTTCTAAAACTGAAATGTTTACACTTACATTTCCTACATATTTTCAACCAGTTTGTGATTTCATATCAGTATGTATTCTATAACCCCAATAGCTTTCAAAGAACAAAACTATATAAAATAACAAGATGAATGTAAGAATGAGTAAATTAATTGATAATTACGTTCAAGTTAATGATGAATGCGGATGAATGAAAATAAGTTATTTATTGCCTATTACGTTTAATTCATCAATGGTGAGTAATGGGAAACTAGCAAAACCCGCCAAAATAATTGATTTTGCATAAAAACTCATATTATATTAATTCAAAAATTCAAAATTAGATAATAATAAAAGGCACTGAATTGGGGGAAATATGAGAGTCAAATTTCGTACAATATGTCCTGAAAAATTACTGTTTACAAAACTAGGATTTATCATCGATTGTTGTAATAAATGATTTAAAACTTCAAGATGAAAAACGTAGAAAAATGAATACCTCAAAATATTTCACTTACTTATGACTGAAGTAAGCCCTAATTGACACGTAGTTAATTTGCAACAGCTTAATTATAACATAATGTTCCGTTAGCATTTTCCAACAAACTACTTAACTCGTCTTTTTCATTTGTATGTAATTATATTGAGGTATATGCACTTGTTAACAACTTACAATTTCTAATAAGCATACTAGGAAAATAAATCTTGTACTGAAACTTGCAAGTCGAAATTAACGGTGTATTTCTATATATATATGAAATATGTGGCAAATATATTTTGTAGCATCGTGTCTTGCAACAATAGCAAGGACCGTTGAAGTATGGTTGTGGTAAATATTAGAGCAATTTCATTAATAAAGTTGAGAAATTTGGTTTAGTGTTGCTGGTAGCCTTTGTGTTCTGGTTATTATGAAATATCAAACTAAGGGTCAATGTCAATTAGGCTTTTATCAGCTAAAAGTGTTTTGTGTTACTCTAGCATCTATGCGTAACTATCATGATTTACCTAATGCGCTTGTTCAAATTGTCATGTTATTCAGTCTAGAAGCAATATTAAGTATCTGTGATTGCGATATAAGACGGTACACTGGCTTAATATATCAACAGTTACTAGATAATTACATTACTTTTCCGATTTAGCTTTTTGGTTCATAATTTTTTCAGTGCTTAATATAAAATACCTTGCTTGGTTACCATATTGAAATAATTGGATGAGGTTCTAGGCAGCTTTAACTACTACAGTCTACAAACAGTGCCAGACCGAACGGGAGCCAACAACATTCACTAATCAAAATACAAGGTTTTCTGATTTCAATTTATTATATTAATATACTCTAACTTCCTCCTTATTATACATGTACAGTATCTGTATATAAATGAGTCAGTGTTATTGGCATGATAAAAATTATTTTCAGCAGGTAGTTTCTTCATTTAAAGTAAGTAAAGTAAGAAACGTTTTCATAATTGAACTTAATAAGATACGTTTAAAATAACCTTTTTACACTATTTAATTTGTTGACATCCTAAATAATGTAAATCCAGCTTTAAATTTTGCGATGCGTTGACAATCACTAAAAAATACGGTTTTCAGGGTGGAGTTATACATTTGGAACACGTAATCGAGTCTTAAAACAGTTAAGTATAAAAAGTAGAAAATATATTTGTACGATTAAAACGGTTTGTCTTGCTTACTTTGTGAATATCTTCGGATAAAAATAACAAACTGAAATACATAAGTAGAAACTTATATAACTGTTTCATAACTTTTGCAAAAATCACTGTAATTTGTAAATTTAAAGTTAAGAATAACGCATCCATATAGATTGGTTAATATCTACTAAATGTCGGAAGTATTTAAATAAATCTCACTTTCTTTCGACATAATTCGTTTATCTATCTTAAGTATATTTTTGTAACGTTAGGGGATGTTTTCAAGTATTTCAAATAAATGATATGTGGTGTATTGGTTTCGTTTGTGTATGTTTGTTTTTCGTTGTTTTGTTTATTTTGTTTTTGTTTTTCCTTCTTTTTTGGATTAAATGTATTTTTTTGTCTAACAATGAAGTTGTTTGCCAACTTTGGTACTGTTATATAGTGTAGATTTACTAAACTGATTGTAGCGAGCCATCGGTAGGCAAGAGAGTTTTGCTCCTTCTTGTTTCTTTTAGATTAAATATGCTCTAAAACGTTTACAATGAGCATATAAAAAGAAAAAGAAGACCAGCAATCAATTCCGAAAGCCATTTATCAATAATCAGTGCTTCAAATCCATTACGAAGCTTTTAGTTTTATTAGCGTTATATCCTAAAGAAAAAGAAATGAGATAAATAGCGACATTACGTAAATTATGAAAGCTAATTAAACAAAACATTTACAGAATGTTAACTTTGTATCGTGTACTTTAGGGGATTGGAAATAGAAATTTCTCTCTAGAAATTTCGGATCTTTTTCATTTACATTTGTAGAAATTCTATGATTCAATCCCACTAACCACATATCTAGTTATAGATTTCCAAATGTTCATTGCATTCAACAATAATGTATAAACTAAACTGGATTCATCGTTAATCATAACTTTTGTTAGATAGTATGTTTGTCATTACTTAGTACTAATAGTATAAGTTTTCTTTTCCAATAGTTTGTGTATCACTTCTTTCAAGCACTCTGTTTCTTAAAGCATTAGTTTCTTTATTGACAGTGAAATGGTATAAATTTTTTAATCTCAAGAAAATTTAGTAACAGCATCTGTTTTTCAGATTTAATTTAATCAGAAAAAAATCCTAGCAAACAATTCACATGATTCAATCTGTATTCTACGGCTTTAGGTAAAGAATTGAAAGTTCCAAGGAGTGGGACAAAAATATCCCTTAAAATAGAAGATCTTTTGGTAAAGGTGTGTACCCTTTAAAGCAAGATGTCTCCAGTTTCATATTATTAATTGTAATGAAATATTTTAAAATGTATTTAAAAGTAAAATAATGTGAAGTGAACAAAGAAAATAATTTACATATTGCAAACGGTAATTACAAACTACGTTATTTACCAAAAAAGTTCAAACAGGTAAAAAATAGACGCAGTAGATATACGATGATTAATATAGCAAAATTAGTCATTATATGTTTATAATCTAAGCATAAAAGATATGTTTCAGTAAACTAGTTGCAAAACAATCGAAACGACAAACTGTTACATGAATAGACATCTAATGCACTTTCATTTATACGGTGCACATACATAATGTGTTCTGATATATTACAATTGTCAAGAAATACAGTCTTAAACTCACATTTAGCTTAATATAAAAGATGACAAAAGTAACATAAAAAAATATGCATCAATAATCAGTGTTTTAAGTTCTTAACGTAACTTTTAGTTAGCATTCCAACTAAAATGAAAGGTATTGAGATGTATAGCGACATTAACTCAATTAAGACAGCTGTTCAACTAAACATTAATAATGTTCTTTAGCAGCTTAAAAAAATTAAACTGACACACTAATAGATGAGTACATCAATAACAATCTTTTTCTTCGTTTGGTGATATGTGTTTATGTACCGTCAACGAAAAGGCTCAGCCCTAACCTGCAGTTTTCGATTTTGCCGTTTTGGAAATTCTTTAGCAAATCCTATTTCACTATTTTTACGTACGATCCCTTTTATATCATTATATTTCTTGAAAACTGTACTTGACTCAAAATAATATCTCACTCAGAAAGGAAGATGTTTTCACGTGCATTTTTGAATTAGTATCAGATATGTCAAGCAATTCATCTATGCACAAGTTTTAAACTTACTTCCCCAGCGAGCGCGTTAATATTAATAAACAAACAATAACTTTAATAAAAACAAGTTGACTTGATATTACTTTATAAGCCATTATTATAAAAGTCAACAAGTACTTTTATGAATCGTTTTTGCAAAATGATATATATGAACAATATTTCTCAGTTGGTAATATTAATATGTTAAGATTATTAAAAATCATAAAATTATATGGAAATTGTATATCTATAATTCATTAGGCCACATTTAACGAAACTTTAAAGATTGTTCGCATGTCGGGTTAAATCTATTCATTTCAAAAATCAAAACACTGCACTCAATACGTATAACGATATATTCTTAATTAGTCCTGTACAAGTGTGAGCTGAGGTTGTTTCTTTTATCTTTTATCGTTTAAAACGTGAGTAAATTTTAGTTTGATACGGTATTAACTACTAATTATTAGACAATTTGAATATTCATTACGTGATCTATATTATGCATGTGCATTATTAACAACTGTTAATTTTTCAAGTTTACAGTAGATGACCGACTTTATCTCTATAATATATATATATATATATATATATATATATGCTGCAATGACATCTAATGAGCCAATAACCTTTTTAGAAATTCAATAATTGTTCATAAAACAGATACACATTTTAAGATAAAAATCTTATAAACATGACTTTCTTTATGTTCAGAAGAATATTTCTCACTAAAATTTGGATATATTGTATCACATTTCCTCGAGTTCGTTCCGTATCATAAATTAATCGACATTGAAAGTATCCATTTTACAAACTTATACTCAAAAACAAAATTATTTTAGTACTTTTATTGTGTTTATAATGATTATCACATTTGATACCCTACAATAGCTTTCTAGCAAAATATGTATCCTAGTCGGCATTTACTACTTTATTACTTTCAGTACAACAAAATCTTGTACAGAAATTTTTTATCAAACAAAAGCCAAGCAAAAGTATGATTTTCATCATCAAAAGTACAGATGTTCTAAATTCGTATCGGCAAAACATAATTTCTAAAAATATAATGTATTTTTGGTTTATACATAATTCCTTACACATGTAGTGTAAGTGTATATTAAAATTGATAGGTTTATAGAACACTTTAAAATCCGTTCTTGGAACCAACTAAGCAATGAGTGTAAAGTTTCTAACTCAAGGAGACAATGGTTTGCCCTGGACGGGGTTTGAACCCACACGTCTTGTGATCTTAAGGTAAATTGTTCGACGCGTTAACCCTTCCGCTATTTTTGCAATAAATGTATACGATATCTCACTAAGGCGACGAAGAACAAAGTCTTGAATTAAAGAAAGCAAATTCATGACAGAAATTGATTAGATTTTTTATTTGTTTGTGACAGAGTATGGTCACTGAATTTTTCTGACACATAAGATAAAACCTGGCTTTTTACAAAACAAAATGAGCTTACGATAAACACATTTCAACTTTTCCTGTTATAAAAGTAAAACCTTTTTGTAACATTCTTTTATCATCAATCTGTCATGAAATATTTTAATATGATATATTTTGCTACACACCTAAATTTTAATGTTATAACGGAAATCAAGACTTCTAATATACATAATATTTATAAAATAAACGTTTAAAAACTGTCAACCAAACTTAATCTTTGTGAAAATAAAACTAGACGGACACTTTTTTGTCAACAAAGACTAACAAGTGTCCAGAAATAAATATGAGACTACCTTTCTCAATAACCAATTTACAATTATATTAGCTGATGCCTGTCAATTAAGTTAAAAGGTAAGTTGTGTCAAGTTATAACTCAGACCAAATTATTACCTTTCTCAATTACCAATATATATTATGTGAACTGATGCCTGTCAATTAAGTAAAGAGATATGTTACACACAATTTTTGTTAAAACTCGGACCAAATTACACTTTTATGGTAGCGCAATCATACAAACAAATTAACAGCTTAGGACTTTGTTCTTGAAATAAATTTCCAATAATAAAAGATTATACATCTGTTTATCTCAAAGACCAAGCCTGCAAAAATTGTTTTTTTTTATGTTTCCGACAAATTTCTTTGTAACCTTACTTCTAGAACGTATGACACGGAAACATAAACTTTATGTTATTTACTAGAATGATATTAACGATAAAATTTCATGCTAGACACTGACAGAAGTGGCATTGATTTATTTCCAAATTTAGAACGAGATGATGTCGTGCTAGAAAACAATTCGGAACCTTTTTGTCTATTACATATGACATAACTAATTCAATGCAATGCATCGGCTGTGTAAAGAAACGATGTGAGAAAACTCCCTAATATTAAAGCATTTATACTTTGATTTATAGGTTTGTTTTTGAAAAAAAAATGACAGTCGATTGTTATTTGAAACCGTTTGATTCCGCACACCTGCTATGAAAACATTTTTTTTTTGTTTTTGTTATGACTAAACATGTCTTCATAATTTGGAAATGATACTTACATCTGCTTCCAGAATAAAAGAGGATTTTCCGAGTGTCCCTCTCATGCTTTTGACAAAATTAAAATAGCAACACTTTTGTGATTAAATGGGACTTTATAGAAGTCAAATTGAAGATACAAGAATGTAATAACAAAACATTATGAATCTAAAGACTGTACAAACTACAAGTAAACTGATTGACACAGTATTATTTTAGCAAAATCTAACCAATACATCAACTAAATAATGGTTGGAATATTTATGAAAAAAATAGAACTGTGTTTCGACTATGGAATTATATTTAATTAAATCAATATTACAGTTTGACAATAATTGTTAAGACACATTTAAAATAATAAAAACATTTATTATTGATGACAAAGATACATTCTAAATTCATCCTGTCAAACTTTCTACAGTTTTTTATTTCAGTTTTACGACAATTCTACGTCATTAAAAATTCTTTTCAAGACTAAATAGTCATAATTTGCACTAAGAGACTTGTTATTCTGACGTTGACATTCAGGCTAACTAAAAAGGTTCTTTATGAAGCAATATCAGTTTTAATTAAAAAAAAACGTTGACAATATAATTCAGAAAAAGTATGTTTAGAAGAGTTTGACAAAAATTCATAAAATTTAAATAAATGCCAATTGCGTTTGCATCACTTAAAGCACATCGACATGTTAATGGAAGAGTAGCTGTTATGTGTGATCAATGAAATATTAAAAAAGATTAAAGTATATATTAATTGATAATGTTTTAACAATGTACGTAGCTATGATATCTGCGTGTAACAACTAACAAACTTCCAAGAAAAATAAAACTGTCTATCAATATAATTTACATTAATTCTAAAAATGAAATGTTTACACTTACATTTCCTACATATTTTCAACCAGTTTGTGATTTCATATCAGTATGTATTCTATAACCCCAATAGCTTTCAAAGAACAAATTATTAACTATATAAAATAACAAGATGAATGAAAGAATGAGTAAATTAATTGATAATTACGTTTTAGTTAATGATGAAGGCGGATGAATGAAAATAAGTAATTTATTGCCTATTACGTTTAATTCAACAATGGTGAGTAATAGGAAACTAGCAAAACGCGCCAAAATGATTGATTTAAAATCAAAATTAGATAATAATAAATAGAGAATACATGGTTGATGTCGGGATGGAGAAGGTTTATCCGGTGAGCGAGAAAGTGTATCTTGGCCATCTTTAGCGAGCCAAGATTTACTTTCGCAGCGAACCGGATAAACCTTCCCCATCCCGACATCAACCATGTATTTGGCTTATCCTGCTTTTAATCATGTTTTAGATTAATTAAATGGTTTAATTCTTACTTTTCCCCGTTAAAATAGCATCTATATGTAATATTTTGTTTTGCTGCTAACCATGTGACGTCATCATATGACGTAATGACTGGAGATAGATAAGTTTATCCGGCAGGGCTTTATCCAGCTGATGAAATAGACAGTAGCAGGATAAAAGACACTGAATTGGAGGAGATATGAAAGTAAAATTTTGTAAAATATGTCCTGAAAACGTTACGGTTTACAATGCTGGGATTTATCATAGATTGTTGTAACAAATGATTTAAAGCTTTAAGATGAAAAACGTAGAAAAATGAAAACCTCAAAATATTTCACTAATTCTTATTTATGACTGAAGTAAGCCCTACTTGACACGTAGTTTATTTGCAACAGCTTAATTATAATATGATGTTCCTTTAGCATTTCCAACAAACTACTAAACTCGCTTTTTCTTCATTTGTATGTATTTATATTAAGGCATATGCACTTTTTAACAACTTACAATTTCTAACAAGCATGCTAGGAAAATAAATCTTGTACTTAAACTTGCAATTTGCAAGTCGAAATTAAACGGTGTATTTCTATATATATGAAATATGTGGCAAATATATTTTGTAGCATCGTGTCTTGCAACAATAGCAAGGACCCTTGATTTATAGTTGTGGTAAATATTAGAGCAATTTCAATAATAAAGTTTATATCTGTGTTGAGAAATTTGGTTTGGTGCTGCTAGTAGCCTTTGTGTTCTGGTTATTATGAAATATTAAACTAAGGGTCAATGTCAATTAGGCTTTTATCAGCTTAAGTATTTTGTGTTAATCTAGCATCTTAACGTAACTATCTTGATTTTCCTAATGCGCGTGTTCAAATTGTCATGTAATTCAGTTAAGAAACTGAGTTTATCCTGCTACTGTCTATATCATCAGCTGGATAAAGCCTTGCTGGATAAACTTATCTATCTCCAGTCATTACGTCATATGATTACGCCACGTGTTTAGCAGCAAAACAAAACTACATATAGATGCTATTCTATCGGGGAAAAAGAAGAATGAAACCATCTAATTATTCTAAAAACATGATTAAAGCAGGATAAATCAAATACATGGTCTAAAGCTCGCCAAGATACACTTTCTCGCTTACCGGATAAACCTTCTCCATCCCGACATCAACCATATATTTTCTATAAGAAAGCTAGCATAGCGATATTAGATGGTACTCTGGCTGAATATATCAACAATTACTAGATAATTGCCTTACTTTTCCGGTTAAGCTTTTTGGTTCATAATTTTTTTCAGTGCCTAATATAAAATACTTTGCTTGGTTACCAAATTGAAATAATTGGGTGGGATTAGAGGCAGCTTTAACTACTGAGGTCCACAATAAGTGCCAGATCGGACTGGAGCCATCAACATTCACTAATCAAAAATACAAGGTGTTCTGATTTCAATTTATTATAATATTCTTACTTCTCCCTTATCATACATATACCTTTTCTGTATATAAATGAGTCAGTGTTATTTGCATGATAAAAATTATTTTCAGCATGTTGTTTCTTTTTGGCAATATAAACAACTGTTTAGAACAAATGAATCGTGCTAGTGAAATGTCTGTTTGGCTAGTGAATATTCCAATCTGGTAGTCCGACCAGCCTTGTCGATTAAAATCCTAATTTCTTACATTGTAGACTGAAGACCTTAGTTAACAGGCCACATAAGCATGGATAGTGGTAAAATTATGCGACCAGGCCCGTAGGAACGGGGGGGGGGCTAGTAGGGCTTAGCCACCCCCCCCCCAATAATTTTGGCAATAAGACAACATCATTAATAGTGATTTAAATATCGGCTCGATTTTAACGACAATTTTGGTAGTCTATAGCTATATAAGTAGCCCCCCCCCCCCCCCCCAGAATCTGAATACGCTTCCACAGGGCCTGGTGACTACAGTATCTAGTCATAGAGTGCACTCTATATTGTATTCGCCAAATACATATGAGCCGCGTCACGACAAAACCAACATAATGGGTTTGCGACCAGCATGGTTCCAAACCAGCCTGCGCGGATGCGCAGGCTGGTCTGGATTCATGCTGGTCGCAAACCCACTATGTTGGTTTTGTCGTGACACGGCTCATATTTTAGGTGATAATAAAAATCCCCCATTATAGGTCAAAAATAAATCCCCCTTTATGGCCGTAAAAACAACAACTCTTGAACTGGGACTGAAAATCCCTTTCAATTTTGTTTTAGTGCAGAATACATTAGCTTTATTTTAGTATACTTACTTCTATCTTTATTCTTTTTGATGCGATTGACTGGGCAGATTGTCTCTTTTTCTCGGGCCTTTGGTGCTCAAAAATTGTTGGTAGGGCATCTCTTTTTAGTTGCGGTCTGAAACCGTCGCCACATCCAACACTTCTCAATACTAGAGGACTTTTCTTAAAGGCCGACTGCTCAAAGTGCTTAGAGCAAAGTCTGCTGTACATATTTGGTACATAAACACGTTCTAAACTTTTTATCACTTTTCCTGAGTCTTTCAGAGCACGTCTGCCTCAATGTCTTATTTGTGGGAAAGGTAAAAAAAACTTACTTTATCTCTCCCAGACCGAGAATAACACCCGAAAGCAGCACACACAACCATGGTGGCTTAGCGTCAAAATATCGAATAAGTTCCACGGACGATTTTTCAAAGAATTATGTCACAATATTCAAAAACAGACACAAAATGTATAATCCTTAAAGAAAGTGATAAAAATAAACAAATATAAACGAAGAAAACTCGATTACAAAGCAACTAAAAGTGTATGGCATATACGCGTGTTATTATTGTTTAGACAGGAAGTGTTCACTAGTGACGTCACACGGTCAAATAGACAAGGGAGGTAATCAATGTAAGCTTAGCGAGGGGATCCAATTTCTTTTCATAAAAGTGCTATTTAAGTTACCAAAAAACGTTTTTCAGTGTGAAACGATGCTATTATCAGATTTTAATAATTCTTTAGAGCTTATTTATCACTTTTGAAAGGTTTTTCATTTTTTCACCAAATATGACCTTTAAAGTAAGTAAAGTAAGAATTATTTTTCATAATTCAACTTAAAAAGATACGTTTAAAATAATTTTCTTTACACTATTAATTTGTTGATATCCAAAATAATGTAAATCCAGCTTAAATTTTGCTATGCGTTGACAATCTATAAGAAAATACATGTAGACTGTTTTCAGTGAGGAGAAAATATAAGCAGAAAATATATTTGTACGATTTAAACGGTTAGTCTCGCTTACTTTATGAATATCTTCAGAGAAAATAGCAAACTGAAATACATAAATAGAAACTTATAACTGCTTCATAACTTTTATTAAGATCACAATAGTTTGTACATTTAAAGCAAATAATTACGAACCCATATGGATTGATTAATATCAACAAATGTCGGTAGTATTTAAATAAATCTCGCCTTCTTTCGACAGTACTCGTTTATCTTTCTTATTAATAAGTATATTTTTGTCACGTAAGGGTTTTTTTCAAAGTATTGCCAATAAATGGCATGTGGTGGTTTTGTTTTGTTTTGTTTGTTTGTTTGTTTGTTTATATTTTTATGATTGTTTTTCGTTGTTTTGTTTCTTTTGCTTTTGCTTCTCCTTTTTGGATTTAATGTATTTTTGTCTAACAATAAAATTGGTTGCCAATTTTAGCCACGTTTTAAATGTTGTTCAGTCATATAGTCTTAATTGCGCATAATTAACTTTGTAAAAGCTTAGATTTACTAAACTGGTTGTAGGGAACATCGGTTGACAGGAGAGTTTTGCTCCTTCTTGTTTTCTTGAGATTACATATGCTCTAAAACGATTTACAATGAGCATATTAAAAGAGACAGAAGTTACACCAGCAATCAATTCTAAAAGCCATTCATCAATAATCAGTGTTTCAAATCCATTAGTAAGCTTTTAGTTTTATTAGCGTTATATCTTAAAGAAAACGAAATGAGATAAATAGCGACATTACGTAAATTATGAAAGCTAATTAAACAATACATTTACAGAATGTTAACTTTATATCGTGTACTTTTGGGGATTACAAATATAAGAACATAATTGCTCTCTAGACATTTAGGATCTTTTTCATTTATATTTGTAGAAATTCTGTGATACAATGCCACTAATTACATATCTAGTTATAGACTGCCAAATGTTCATTGCATTCAACAATTATGTTTAAACTAAAATGGATACATCGCCTGTTGACAGAGATGCCTTTCTATTCAAAATTATTTTGTTTTTTGCACGTATTCATTATCCCTCATGCACAGACTCAATCAAGCCGAGTCTGCAATTCTCTTGTAATTTTGTTGTGATTAATGCTTCCGAAGGATCACTTTCTTTCCAGATTTTTATACTTCACAACAGCAGGTGTCAAGTGCTGTGTGGCAACTGTAAAAGTTGCCCCGTACTTCACTTCAGTGTTGTTGTATTTTTCCGGTCCTTCGGGATCATTTATGCCAGCACTATTAAGTGCTGATTATTGTTCATTAAGAATTGAGTACCGCTGAAGCCGGTGCTAGGGGTTGTGAGGGATGTTGCACGTATTCATTATCCCTCATGTACAGACTTAATCAAACCGAATCAGCAATTCTCTTGTAATTTTGTTGTGATTAATGCTTTCGAGGGATCACTTTGTTTCCTGATTTTTTATGTATAACGCAGATGCCAATAATTGGTTTTTCTGTGTACCATGAAAAGCACGTTCGTATCAGTCGACATTGTTGACAAGTAGTTCTCAAAGAAATAATGCATGACTAGCTATTGTAAAGTATCTGAAATGTTACAATTCTATCATATACATTGAAACATTAAAAAAATCGACTTCGTGTCATTACTAGATTTGATGATGATGATGATTATGATTATGATGATGATGATGATGATGATGATGATGATGATCCTTACTCACATCTTAAAGTCTGATGCATGCACATGTATGTCAGGCAATTATCTTTAAAATGTCCTGTACTTTTTCTGAGTAAGTAATGTCAAGTTATGTCAAAAGATTGCGGTTTGATGGGGGCGACAGGGGACAATATTCCAATCATTGCGTGTGACATTCAATTAACTTAGTTTCCAAAGCTGTCGTTACGAGAGAAAACGAATACGCTCAAATATGTAACGAAAATAATGCTCACGTTTGAAAGTTACTTCCTCAATAAGTACGCAGACGACATTTCCATCAAATCTATGATAAAACAGGTTTTAAATTTACCTCCTTAAAAAAGATCTTCAACATGATTTGGTTTATACAGAATTTATTTTAGTTCGATTGTGTAGGAAGCTATAAGCTTATAGACACACTTTCGAATCCGTTCCTGGAACCAACCAGTACTGAGCAATGAGTGTAAAGTTTCTTGCTCAAGGAAACAACGACTTGCCCCTGACGGGGTTTGAACCCATGCGGCTAGCGATCATTAGATTACTAGTCCGACACGTTAACCACTCGGCCATGCCGCCACTAAAAACATGATTTATGTATGCCCTTGTTCCAGGAAGACCAACTATACATAATTTCGTTATTAAATGCTAAAATACATTAAACATGATTGATATATTTGGGAAATAGATATCAATTTTCAGTGCATTGTTGTAGAATAATGCACAGTTCGAGTTCAAATGCGCAGGAATATAATCAAAAAGGTCAATAGGCATGTGTGATTGATAACGCAGCGTATGAAAGATAGACTGTGAATTATTATTATGTAGTGATGCAAGGAAAAATAATATCAGTTTTCTTTTCAACATGCAAAACATAATTGATAAAAATATGTTGAACTGTATTGAGCGTAGAAGTAATTTTCCTGACGTCATTTGGTTTATTGACGTCATACCGACTGTCATATGACGTGTAGGCATTCGTTGGCATAAACAATTCTAAACAAAATAGAAGTGTTATCACAGTACGCTGTTCGATGTAATTTTTGCATTTAATTTAAGTTTTTTGAATATAGTCAGGGTCTCATGGAACAAAAACACACACAATGAACTATTTTCTTTGCTCAAATTAGATTGTAATTGTCTAAAGAATAATCCTTTTAAGAATTTTTATTTGTATAAACATTTGCTGCTTACAATTATAAAATAACAAGAGATAACTAACACAAATGTTATTTAGCTGTAATTGATAGCTTAAGTCTAGCCGTTAATAACAGACGAAATTCCCGCATGAGTAAGCTATATAAAAATGTACGTTATTACAATAAAAAAGAATTCGCTCCTCTATCTATTTGATTAAAAAAGTCAGTATAAGACAAATGAAAGATAAATGCAAAACGCTCCCAGAGGATTTTATCTATTCTTTGACAATAATTGTAACAGATTACAAGATTGTTAACGATAAAGGAAACGACTGCTTCAGCCTACACTTGCACTAGTCAAGGGATTCAAAATCTTTGTCTGATACATTTTAAGAAATGAAGTAATTTGAAAAGATCTTATCCCAGTATTTTTGCGCGCATTCTTGAATGGCGTATTTTGGTATTGAAACGAATTGGATTTCATTCCAAATGCGTAGAATTTTAAAAGGAAAATGCTGATCAAAAGCATATCAGAATAAATTCCGTGATTTATTATCAATCTATAAAATAGAATCATGCACATTATATGTAGGATATGATATTATACAAGGTTTAATTGGCTTAGAAAATAATATTTCCCAGACGAAAAACAAATTTGTACTGTGCAAGTGTTTTGGATAGTTTGCTATGTTTTAATTTAGCTGAAAACTTGTGAAGAAACGTTATTTCAAGTATGAATTACATTCAAACTCATTTTAGACATTTATAAGATAAGATCATTTGAATATGTTTACATTGCGAAATTATCCAGCTCGCTATTCATTGTACATATCGCGACATTTCATTTTTGATAATCAAACACCCTCATACCAATCGGAATGTTCAGCTATTATGGCCGACGAAAAGGCCCGAGAAGTTGCATTTGCCCTTTCACAAAATCTGATTTCATTCCATAAGGGACGTCGCGCTTCGGCGCGGACGCCAATAAATCATGCATATCAGTATCAAAACAATCGTTTAAAGAAAACGCAGATGTACTTAAATACTCATTACTGTTAATGTCTTTAATTTTGCCACAAACGCATAATAAGTCACGTGACACTCATAACCAGTTGAAATTTTGCTACAGTACATATATATCAAAAGATATATTAATACGTGAAAGAAATGAGTGACGTCATTTTATGAAACGATGCGATTGTGACTGACAAGTTTGACGTTACTTGATATCTCTGTAACATATCTCGGACTGAAGACGTTAAATTTGTCCAAGAAATATATATTATCAGGCTTACTGAAAATCAGTATCATAGTCCTGTCTTTATATCTAGTGTGTAAGATCTTTTGTTTACACTACTTTAAAACTTACTAGAAATGTCTTGTTTCAATAATACAAAAGAAAACATTATATGGATACAGATATACATGTACAAATAACACTTTGTTATAAAATTAAATTAAATGTTTAAAACTTATTTTCATAGCAGTAAGAATTTTTGATACTTCTCAGTTCTCATAATCATTTTAGAGTTGGCAAAATAGACAAGTTTTAATATTGAATAAAAAACACATTATGTCTCAGAAGCAAATTGTCTTATCCATTATTAGAAAAGTCAAGCATGGGTTTTATAATGATTGATTGAATTATGGTTTTAGAGCATGTCAGATGCTAATTACCTGAAGAAAGCAGAACGTAATGTGAAATTATTTGTAATAAAAGTTGTAAAATGATAACAAAGTAGTACTTTTACTTCAATGCAAAACTACTAAATCAGTGTAACTGTACAAATTGTCAAAATGCAACAGCAGCAAATTATGGATATTGTCACTAGCCAATGAGAATTTTTTTGGAAACCATAACAAGACTATAATACTAATAAAAATCGTTTGAGAAATAAAACTAAAAGTATTCCTTTAGCATAATAAGTCTTTAATAACACGTAATACACTTTCAATTCAGATTATAATTTTTTTTACTGTTAACTTTATGTTTTATTTTGGTTGTCTGGAATAGGAAAAAATACTTGTTTATATAATCGTTAGATGCCATTGAGAAAAAAAGTAAACGATTTGATTAAACGGCTCAAAAAGGCGACGTGGTAGCGACTACAGCTGTTTAAGATGTTGTTTGCTTTTTGTTTTGTTTTTTGTCTTATTAGCGTCTAAGTAAGTCGTCTGGTATGCGTAACGTCAACGTTTCTATGGACTGTTTATGCAAAATAGACTGTCTGAAATGTTCATATTTAGGCGTTATAAGTAGGTAGAAGAAAAAGTAGAGCAAAATATTAATCATGTTAAGAATCCTACAAAATAATATATAAGACAAAATGTTTAAATGTTTGTAAATGTTTTTAAGATAATTTGATAGAATCTAGCCACGTATGCGTCGAGTAAAACTAATTTGAATGTGGTCCAACCCAAAAGCGTACAATTGTAAAATTAAGAAAGACATGGTTATGGACCGTTTTTGTTCTGTTTACCGTATTTGCAATATTCATGTTTCTTCACTCTCTGAAACAATTTGAATAAAACTATTTTGTGGAATTGTAATTAAGGTACGGGCAAATTGTGTATCATGTTTAAAATCCTTGTATAATAACGTCGTTATCAATATATTTTGACATCTAAAGCTACATTTTGAGATTTATTTTGATGTTAGAGGTTACATATTGCTTAAGCATGAAATATTTGAACTCGTAGAACAATAAGTTCGGCTACATATCTCACAAGTGATATTTAACACCCTTTAAAAATTGATTTTTACCACAAATCTTCGTTGAAATAAAATAGTTTTACGACAAAAGATCAATCGCTCAGATGTTAAGGCTGGAAATTTGATACAAATTTCTTTGCTGTTATTGACCATTTGTCGCCAATTAAAATATTTCGTTTCCCATAAATGAGAAAAACAATTCTCCTAAACATCCGGTTAAAGATAACCGTATTGTTAAATTTCTCAACAACAAAAACATTGAGTTACATATATCTAATGTGGGTTATCTTATTGTATCTTTTATAAACATTTGCTCATTTATTTATTTATTTATTTATTTATTTATTTATTTATTTATTTATTTATTCTTTCATTTTTTTATTTATTTATTTAACATTCATTCATTCTTTTAGTTTTATTTATTTATTTATATCTATTTATTTATTTATTTATTAACTTATTTCATTTTT
The DNA here is from genome assembly GCF_026571515.1 of Ruditapes philippinarum. Classification (NCBI taxonomy): domain Eukaryota; kingdom Metazoa; phylum Mollusca; class Bivalvia; order Venerida; family Veneridae; genus Ruditapes; species Ruditapes philippinarum. Next base: position 53,425 of record NW_026857848.1, on the reverse strand, counting down.
TTTTATTTTTTTTTTTCATTTATTTATTTTTTAATTCAAAAATACAATGTAAATATGAATCAATGTTTTCCATCTGTTGTACATGACATGTTGAAACATTAAATAACATTTTTGTATTTTTGTCTTAATTACAGACGTTCACTTGACCTTCCTTTCATTTTGATGGCTAGACAATGGCATCAAAACAAAAACATTTCGTTTCATAGTTAATTAGAAGGAGCGGTACTTAACCTTGACTTCCATATAGTCTTCAAAAGAAAAAAATATAACGGAAATATATGTGCAGATAGAGAAGAAGTGTAAAGTCCTCGTAACTTTGTTTGGGGGCAGAGTTGCAATGTGGGAACGATAAAATATAAATAAATAACATGCAACATCCACTTAGAGCAATAAATATTAATTGATATGTTTGCATCGCACTTATCGGGTTATTTTTCTAATATCTAGTCTACGAACATTTAAGATCTATTTTCATTCAAACCATTCTTATGTTAATTTAAACAATGTTTAAAAACGACTGTATTAACAAACAAGCTATATTTGCATAAATACAAACAGCGTGGACAGATTTGTTTACTCAAGGGTTGAAAGAAAGTCATCTATCGGCACTCGGTGTAAAGACAGTGTTAAAGAATAGTCATTAGCGAACAAATATCGCCTTTTTGAATCTTTAGAAACTGTATCGAAATACTGTTATGAGAACACGCCATAGACTGAGAGCTGTGGGCAAATTGAATCTGGATATCACATCAGAACTGGTAAATTGACGGCACAGATCTATGTCGGTGGCTTTATATATATGTATATATATCTGTAATTGTTTTCTTTGCCTGAAGGAAATATGATTTCACGTGCCAGATACGATCGGAGACTACAATGATCTGACCATATTATCATGCGAAAGATCAGACAGTGGGAATAAATATTCATACAGTGTAATAGAAAAATGTTGCAAGAAATGTTGAACCGTATTTAACATCATTATGGTTTTATTGTTATTTTATTACCGTGCGGATTATTCGTTCATATTTCATCACGTATTTACGGATTTTTTGAGTGCATGGTATTATGGCAATAAAAAAGTATTTTCTGACATAGTTCTGCATAAAAGTGAGCGGTAAGGTGAGAGTAAAGTGATGTAATTTATAGAATGCGGAATTATTTCGTGTACATGTTTTTTGTGTTTTTTTTTTAAGATTGCGGGGAGTAATATAATAGTTTAATTTTAAACGAATACTTATTTAATTGTTTAAAAGCTACTTTGAGGAAAAGAGATAAAAAAATTAGCGTTTTAATTATATTTGAATCTGCTGCTGAGACAAAGTAATTGTTTTAAACGTCACTTTTTGAAAGCTCATTTTGAAATATAATCATATATAAATAAAACAACAAGTAACAAGCGATTAAAAATGAGAATGCAATTAATTTTTATTAGTTTAGATCACATTTATATAAATTTAAAATTAATTATAACTATAAAATATAAAAAAGATCAGGGATCATGTTTTGTATCCCTTTTTATTTACTTGTTAAGCACCACTGTATTATAGAAGCATTTCTAAATTTTATTCCTTTCTTGTTACCGATAGAAAATCTACCCTTAAGACATATATTCGTAAAGCCAAAGAAGACATGAACATACGAATAGGGATTACGCAACAAATGTGGTCTTTAACAAAGGGTTTAAGCATGGAAAATCTCCAAAACGCAATAAAACTTACTTGTGTTAGGTTTATATTTGTTTCATCATAAGGAAACTTTCTTGCATTTCTTCAATAATTCAATCAATTGTATAACTTTTAATGCACAACCTAAGCAATGATATTCATTTCTGTTTTAATTATCAATGTTAACGTTAGTAATTTCGTAACAGCTTATTTTTCATTCGTATTTAAAGCTTAATTAATCAGTTTCGTGACGTGCTAAATGTGCTATGCTCGTTATAAGCTTAACTCTAATTCTGCTAGCGGCAAATATACATGTCACATGCGGCAGTTCAGACAAGGAATTATCTGTACTAAAGTGCCGACTGATTATTGTCTCACTGTCGCTATTCGGTCGGTAAAATATTTGGAATTTTCCTTAATAATGTTTAATGATTTAATCCACATTTAAAGATGGAGGTGCCCACTTAAGATATTCAGCATGGGAATATTCTAAAGATCAAAATTCTAGATTCAAGATTCTAATCACAAAACTTAATTTGGAATCCGTATGTATATTCATAGGGGTATGAATATATAAAATGTTCGAGATAATGTAAAAGTCTGTGTTAAGTTAATGATAATGTATTGTTGTCAATCAGTGCAAAATTAATTAATAGATTTAAATGGTAGTGATTGGAAGTTTATGTGAGTAAAATAAAGTTTGAATTAAAAAAACAATGAAATAATATGTTAAATTTGTAAAAATAACGTTTTTTATGGCCATAATTTTATTTGTAGGTAAATAACAGATCGTTTAATGTTGATAGACGGTCGACATAATTGAATATATTTTGAAAGCGATCGAACACAGAAACAATGCAAGTCATGAATAACTAAGTGTTATTTGGTATGATAACCACGGAAAGTAATTTTGGAATATCATTCATGACAATTTACTTGTCGCCAGTTTTCCGACGGTATAGTGCGGAAAATTGCCGGTGATTATACGAGGTTTGACGCAACGGGGACCTTTCAAGCCATCTCGCTCACATTGAAAGTAGCTTTAACAAACGGATTTATTGTGACAACCAATAAATTTTATGTATACTGCCGCGTGTGATATTAACAAGCTATTTGATAGACTAGAATGTACGCTCATCGCATAATGACGTTATTTTATTTCCTCGTCTCTTTTCTGGAATTTTACTCGGTGATTTGTGAGAACATAACAATTGGATATATTACAGGATCCCAAAAACCTGAAGACGGTTTTTATCGGCGCCCCGGTCAAGCCATTTCCGGCGCCCTTACTCTTGCTTTGGATGAAATTAATAACGACACTGCAATCTTACCAGATCATAAATTGACGTTTTTAATAGCAGAGACGCGGGGAAAGGAATTTATCAGCATAAAAGAGACTGTTGAGTTAATTAATAAGAATATTTCTGTTTATATTGGACCCCAGGAAACTTGCATCCATGAAGCAAAGATTGCGGCGGCCTTCAACATTCCTATGATATCTTATGTAAGTATTTTCAATTATCTTTCATTACCCGTGGAATGTTATTATATACCAGATACTTATATCATAACAATTATTATTAGTTTTGGTATATTACAATATACCGGTAATTATTTCTCTTATAACGTGTGTTATCTTTGCGCGTACTAAATATATAAATATACAATATAAATAGAATACACGTTACAATACAAAAAGTAACAACTATGTAGCGGTTATGAGTGAGTAGAGCTACAAACATATCTTTCAAAACAATCAATTATTGATAACTCCATTGATGGCGTTTCATATTTTATACAATTTCGTTCGTTTGTACTTCTGAAATGTTTAGATATTTTAGAACTTAACCAAGCATTTCAAATTATAAAATAAAAACGGAAAACTGTCTACCATCCTGAAATGGATCTTTTTAAATGAAATATGAAGTAGTCGATTTCTTCATATGTAAATCGAATTTTATAAGCAACAAAACAAAAGAAAAAACAATGAAACGAAGAATTTAATAAATAATTAAATGAATAATTATGCAAATGTTGAAAATATAAATACAATTTATATTATTACTGGTATATCTTTCCATATCGTATTGGTAAACATTTGAAATAAGTCTTGATTGCCCTTAAATCAATACAATATTAAAAACGACACAATGTCAAAAACAACACAATGTCATAAAAAGCCAATATAAAAATAACACAATATCAAAAACAACACAATGTCAAAATTAACACAATATCAGATCAATAAAATGCAACAAAAATATAAATTAAACATCTTGATATAGATCTATATACTATTTCAGTAAATATATTGTACTGTATATTTCCTCATTCCGCTATTCACCATAATGAGATCACGGTCAAATTAGTATTACCACAGGTTGCTCTTTAAATAGCGCCTAGAAATGGTCTGCTAGTCAATTATAGTGTTTTATCTTTTCTTCTTACTAGACGCTACAATAAAACTTGTCGCCGATTTTAGAGCCTTGTAAAGTTCTGATTTCCCCAAACCACTGACCTTTTCCGAGTAATTGGAATAGAGTGTTCACTTAGCACCAATTATCTTTCTTACGAGACGAACACTTTTACTTGGTTCAGAGATTTGATTTACTTTGATCAAAGGACCGTTCTTTACTGGATGAAAGCTATTTATATAAGAGAACATTAGAAATAAAAACGTTCCCTGTAAAAAAATAAAAACAAGCATGCGTGCGTTCAGAATAAAACCAATGGTAATGTACGAGTACAAGTTATATGTGAAAAGTCATAAAGTTGTGAATTGAAAATTGTACGTGAATAAATCCCTAAAGATGAGGTAAACAGTAAGATATCACTTATGAAGGGAAAATGTACGGTAGCACAGAGGTGACATATGAGGGATAAATGAAAACACACACAAGTCACCTCTGTGCCACCGTAAAAATGGGTAAGGTATCAAACAGCTTATTATGTTACACTTTGAGATTGGATTTTTCCAGACCCGGTCAGTCTGCATATGTTCCTACCAGGGGGATATATGGCATCCATCATGAGAACGTGATGGTTTATAAGTTTCAGCCGGTCACATTTTTCCCAACTTGTAATATTTTACAAACAAACATTTGGATTTTATTGGTCATTATCATATGGATTTTAGTGTCAACAAATGAACAAATTAACTAGTTTACTGTAATGTAGAGCAATTACTTTTTTACTTTATACAAAATTCCATTCCCCCCCCCCCCCCCAAGTAAGATTTCACGATACATTAGAAAGCATTACCTCTCAGTCACGACAAAATATGTTGTCCTCCAGAGGGTGTTGCTATGCAGATGATGTACACGTACTGTATAAGAAAAGTATTGTTGTTGTCATTGTTGTTCTATATTACACCGACACCACTTATATAATAAATAATTATTTTTCCTTTTTAATTCTAAATGAAAATCAAGGGTAACTTCCTTGCATTATTTTCGGCTTACTAGCTAGATGGATATATTCCCCTATAAGAAAAAGAATTGTCCCTAATGAGAGAAATTTATCTACCTTGCTGTTTTAGTTTAAAAGTTATAAGAAGCTATTCATCACTTTTTTATGTTCAATTAATACCTCAAAAGTTGGAATAATTCAACTGTTATATTTTTCAGAAATGAATACCAACCATTTTATTTTGTAATGTTAACGCTATCATCCAATAGAAATACATCCTCTGCATAATTACATAGCTTGAATTCTCTGATACATTTTCAACACTTAATCTTCGGTAATAATTGTATGTAGGTGATTACTGAATTGTTTGCCGATGATTTCTGCTTTTTTGAATATGTAATAATAAGACAGGGACTTGCTTAATGATCGATTTTATTAATTAGTCGAAAAAATAGACATATTTAACAATACGCCACTAAAAGCTGATTCGCAAACAATGCATTTTATAGTAGAGAATATTTTATAGTTGCCCTATAATTAGAAACGCTTATATCTCTGATACTTTGATTACACAAGTGGGTGAAAACATTTAGATTGGGGAAAATGTGAAGACGATTAACACCCTTACCACCAGAGATATAGCATAACTGAACTCGTCTATCTTAAAATCATGGCAAAACCGTTCATCATGTTTAGGGATTTTTTTTATAATTATGTACTTTCTAAAGAGTGAACAGAGCAGATCATAGTCAGACGGGGCTCAGATGTACCGACTGATCTCGGTCTGCAATGTAACACCGCCAGCGAGGTCAAGGTTAAAAATATATAAAAACATATACAGTACATCCCCTGAAAAGCGACACCCTTTGGGCGACAGAGGTGTTGAGTGTTGCCTAGAGATTTGCTCTAAGTAGATAAAATTATTATGAATTCTTATTTTGGAAACATTTAAAACTGTAACCGTAAAAAAATGTCAGTTTTTAACTGAGGGTCGCTCTGAAGAGGTTATGCTGTATATAGATAATACTTTATTTATGTATGCATATTGATAAAGAACAGCCGTTGTTTTAGATGTCAATTCGTTAAAGTCATATCCTACAAGTATAAAGATATCTTTAAATAATGTCCGAAAAAGTGTACTTATGTATGCATTTATATAGAACAGTTAATTTTTTAGATATCATTTTGTTATTAATAAGTTTAGTCATTTTCTACCAGTATGGATAAAAAACTTTAAATAATCTCAGAATAAAAAGTGTATTTAAAATAGTTATATAAAAGCATCTAAAATCTTTTATTTTTGTATTGTAATCATGACACATGGAGTGATTTATATAGCAATCATTTAGTCTTCAGCTTTGCATACAAGACGTAATAGATATGATTGAAATCGATGGCATGAATATTAATAAGTTATATAAGTACTAGTATTTACATGAAGCCTCTGCCTAAACTGTTTGTAAACATAACCAGATATCCAAGGGGAATGTCTGGTCAAGGCAGCGTAGCACCGCCTGAACGTAAAGTCGTTTATAACAACGACCTGAAACCAACACTAAATTGTTTTCGTATTCAAATTAGGTACAGTTGATACATTTCAACATTTATTCCTCAATTTATTTTTCACCGCTTGTAGAATAGAATATAAAATATCTGTAGTTTATTCAACCAAAATAAAAGGTCCATTATGCCACAGAAATGGTTTTATTTTTATTTCTAAAAAGCTTTTTTATTTTTGTGTGTCTTGTTATAGTAAAAAGTAACAAATTGGCCAATTACCTGCAACGTCATTTGCTTCTGTTGTTTTTATAGAAATTCATAAAGTTATATTGATTTGGTATTTTGTATGAAAAGTCAAAATACTACTTTGTTTAAATTTGGTTACTTTTATGATAAATAAGTTTATGTTCAGCACTTCTTTCTTGGTAAGCAAGTAGTACCATACCCTAAAACCATTAATTAAACATTATATAACTCATGTCTGCCTTTTCTAAAGAAATGACATTTGTTATCATATTTAAACAATTTTTAAAAATTTTTTAAGGAGAAAATAGTGCGAAATTATTTTTATTTTTAAAATGCGTATGCTTTTAATTTCCTTTATATAGAAGAATGAACATAACTTAAAAAAAAGACAAGAAATGTTATCTCAGAGAATCGTCAAAATTGTTATGGAATGGAAAAATAAACGATTAAACAAACATTGAAGTGTTTATGGTTTTTGTTTCACTTTAATATTCGCATATAGGTGTTATCTATGGCAGTGTATATCATTCCTTCAATTTTAAGAAATATCGAAATAAAATCAATTAAGATAAACGTTCCGATTATGTTATTTCCATGATATATTCCCTAAATTCTTGAAGATAAATCTTTGAAAATTAATTTAGTTCCCAATTGTTATATATATTGACATATCTTCACTTTCAGAAGCCATATAATACGAAATTTAATGCCTTTACTTAATAAACATCTTTCGTGTTATACATTATTTAAAGAGGAAAATTAGTTTACCATACCGACGCAGAATTCAGCGGAAAATATGTTTATTTGAAGTTTTCTACAAGAAACAATAAACAGGAATAAGTTACTTTATTGACTTTGCCCACAGAGCTCTGTTAGAATAAAACTGGTTTTAGTTAAAAATATTAATGACTTATGAAGAAACACGGTCCTGTCTTAGACGCGAGTCAGGTACATTACCCGCCCGACCTCTAATTTCCCCTCCCATTGTTAAACATATTTGATGATTACCGACACGAACAGCTGACACATTTTAATGAAATCAAAACATATTAAAATTAAAATTCATGATAACCGACCAAAATAGTTAACACATGTTAAAATCAAAGCACAGAAGGCGCTGAATTTGTTTGGGTCTCAGAATGTCAGAAAGATTGTAAACCAATTTGTTTTTGTATACTGCCACTAATGCTTTCCAGTGTTTTAACTGTAGTAAATTGGCTATAAGTCTAATTGCAACACTGATAGTCTGTTCAATGTTTATTTGACTTAAAAAAAATAAATAAAAAAATGAGTTGCCTCAACTGGGAATTGAACTCGAGACCTCTCGATTTATAAGCGAGCGTGCAAACCCCTCGGCCACGGTGAAGGTATATCTTAACGGCCTGTAAAAAAACATATTATTCTAAATTAGGGTTTGTAACTCTTATTATTTCGACGCTAAACACAGATGTAAATAATCATGGAGCTTACTGTAAGCACGTATATCTATAAAGAATGAAACAATATTAGAAATCTTCGAACATTCGGGAACTACTTTGCTTGAAAATTAATGCGACTCTCATTTGACAATCTTTACGCATTGATCTCCCCTGAATTTTTCGGCGTTAGTGTACATATAAAGGGAAGTATTTTAGGCATTTGCAATTAACAGCAATAGGCTCTGAAATTTCGCTACCATTATTTGTTTGGTCTGACGACCCAAACAAATAATCAAAGCACAGAAGGCGCTGAATTTGTTTGGGTCTCAGAATGTCAGAAAGGTGAAGGTTGTGAGATTATAAAACAATTTGTACCACCAACGCTTTCAAGCGTTTTAATTGTAGTAGATTGGCTATAAGACTAATTGCATCACTGATATTCAATCAAATGTTTATTTGACTTAAACAATTTGAAAAAAAATAAGTTGCCTCAACTGCGATTAGCACTCCAGACCTCTCGCTTCCTAAGCGAGCGCGCAAATCCCTCGGCCACGGTGAATTGATATGTTAACGGCCTGAAGAAAACCATATTATTCTAAATTAGGGTTTGTAACGACGCTAACTGTTGTTTAACACTTGTGTAAATAATCATGGCGCTTACTATAAGCATGTACATCTATAAAGAATAAAACAATATTAGAAATCTTCGACCATTCGGGAATTATTTTGCTTGAAAATTAATGCGCCTGTTATGTGACCATATTTACGCAGTGATCTCCCCTGAATTTTTCGGCCTTAATGTTACATATAAAGGGATGTTACCGCTTCAAAAAAACGGACTACTTTCGGCATTTGCAATTAACAGCATTAGAGTCTGAAATTTCGCTACCATTATTTGTTTGGTCTGACGACCCATGAAATTTCGCTACCATTATTTGTTTGGTCTGACGACCCAAACAAATAAAAACAAAACACATTGAGATAATTTCAGATCACTTCCGACAACCGTAATTTATACATTACGTATACAGATAATTTAAACATATTTTGAAAACCGAATCAAACACTTAATATTTTTTTCATAAAATTGAAACATTTTTAGATAAACATATTTGTGGATAACCGACATTCCTTAATCTCAGAGGCGACTTGTTAAGGCCGTTTGCCTGATTTTGAAAATGAATTTACGTGCTTAATGTCTGACAGTGTAATTGTTTACTTACAACACTCAAAGTTCACCCATCAAGTAAATTGCCAACTAGAAAATCACAACAGCAAATACCTAGAGAAAGCACTTATACTTAAGCTACAAACAATCTGGGTATGATTTGCGGCATAATATTATGATAGATCCCCCAAGAGATCGTTTGTGACCTTCTATCGACCTCTGTGTTATAGATTAAAACTTGGCCTAAGGTTTCAAATCATCATACAATAGCATCAAGGATTACCATGCAATACACAAACATTGCAAATTGATGAATGTAAATATATCAACACAGTTTAAGTTGATATAAATACTTGGTACTTATATACAAGAATTAATGTCAGGAAGTGATAAAGGTAACACCGTTTGTTTTTAGCTAGAACTCCACTTTCTATAAAACAATTAAAATGATAAATGAACACTCGAAATTCTAAAATTCATCAGTTATGAGAAAAATGTAAGTTTATGGATAAACAAATTTTTAACATTGTAGGCTCTTTCAAGCTAAAAATTGGATTTTCAGGTCCGATGCGTAGTGCATACTTCGCATACTTTTTAAACGAGACTTTAACAAGACTAAATACGTAAGTATATTATCCTTTCCGAGCGTACGACGCGGGCAGTTTACGGACAAACTGACCACCCAAGTGACTAGTGTAAGTAATGATTTTGAATAGGCTGAAGACTAGTTCGTTTTTTCTTTCACAGATTTATTTAAATTTAGCCTTGTCACACCATTACAATATCATATCATATTTATATCCCAATGACTAGACAATTTCATATTCAAATTTTATCGCAATTAGGTACATACTTATTTATATGCCAACTTTCAAAGGTTGGAGACACTAACGAGTCCCCTTTATGTTCAGAGTAATAACACATTATTTTATCTTAACAAATGACTAAGTTTTACGCCTTTACGTAATGATACTCAAATGTTGACAATATCAACGGAATGTATTTTTTCGTTGGGTTTTACGTCGCACCAACACGGAATGTAATAACAAAGAACGTAAAACGTAAAATTCATATAAAAACCTTATTACTGTCAATTACTGATTGATTTATAATGAATCGTATTTACAAACATGTATGTAACACTGACAATACGGTTAATGGTCAATATAGTATAGTTAAGTTAATAACTGACAGGTTCATTATGGTGTTACATTGTCATCATTGATCTTATTTATCATACAGCGTTTATCTCATGACGTCATAGCATGGTTCATTGAACAATATAGATACCAGTCTGTAATAAAATACACACTAGAAGCACTTTTGATGACCTATAATGTAAGGCTTGGTTAATAACATATGACGAGATTAACAACAAGTAAGGGATTGACAAGGAATCACAATTACAATATATGTACGAGTATAAGCTTTGACATTTTCATGATGATGTAAGTCTATAATGTGTTTAGAACAACCACAGATTATTTAGTTTTTAAATAATTTTAAAGTCATTTTTGTACTGATGTTGGCAGAAAGGCATTAATTCTTTGAACTTTATGATTTGTTTAAAGCATGGTGACTTGGCCTTTAAATAAATGTTGTAAATGCTATTTATCTTCTTATTATTGTCTAAAGCAGGATAAGTCAAACCCTTTATAAAAATGTAAATAACCGACACGAAAGATTTTACAGAATTATCTAAAAAAAAGGGGGGGGGGTAATCCTCTGGAAGCAGTGAAAGCAACAAAGTAAAATTGAAAACGGTTTGATTGATTCACGAAGGATAATGAAAAAGTGCAACATCTCTAACACCGCCTAGCACCGGTTAAAACGGTATTCAATCTTCAACATATAATGTGCTGAAGTGAATATGCCGAAGAACAAAAAAAAAAGAACATTACAACCCTGAAACAGCCTTTAATAACTGCCACACGACTCCTGACACCCGCTGTAATAAAGTATGAATAAAACAGCCCTTTTCAGTGCTAGGGGTTTTGAGAACGTTTTCGCTTTTCAATATAGTTCATTAACACACCAGTCAAACATATTAATATGTAATTTTTTGTCTCCTTTTTCATTAATAAATGTTAAATTTGTGTACAATATTTTTGCTGGAGAAATATCATTTTTCTGTACTAGCATGCGCGTTTAAACAATCATGGAAATCCTTTATGGACTTTTACAAAGCAAAACTTGGATTGCTTACATTGTCTTTAAATATTGACAATACGTCTACGCAATTATAAGGCAGACAATATTTCCTGCCGTCTGAGTGAATATATCAAGAATTCCTTATGCAATTCAATTAGGATCACGTCATTGTGCCGCTTTTGTGTTTGCTAAACAAGCTTTGATTGAGAACGTGCCTTATTTCACTGTAACTAGCTTGGTTTTTTGTATTAGTTCATAAACAGAAAACTGACCAAACAACGTGTCAATTTATTTATATCTTTTAGCTGCAGGTATAAGTTGCACTTTAGATGATAGTAGATGTCAGTATATTTGGAATGATACAATTGTTTTAGTTAATGGAAGTGAAAATTTTGGACTCAGTCAGAGAAAAAATTCATACCAATATACAAATGTGTATATTTTCCCATTGTTGTAATATCGCTGTAGTCCGACATATCACTTAAAGTGAATAGGTCTACAATGGGCACATTTTCCATCAGTATTTCAAATATTGATAAAAAACAATGATAATATAACAATCAGATATTCTTATAAACTATTGCCTGAAAAAAAGTTGATTATAAAGTTCTAAGTGATTTAGTATGAACATTTATATTATGGATAATAATATTGTGTTCTAGAACATTTTATCATATATATTATTATAAGATATTGCTTGAAAAAATGTTGATGATAAAATTATAAGTGATTTAGTATGAACATTTATATAATGAACAATATCATTTTGTTCTAGAACATTTTATTGTCTTCTTTGTAAATATATGTAATTCCGATCATGTATCTCAATCTTGCCAGCAACATCCATACAAAATTATTTCGTGATTTGTTGTTATGTCTGTTAATACGTGATACTAAATACTGTTAACATAATTACTTACAATATTACAGCCTATGATGGGAGGTCTGTTTGTTTTGGGTTTTACGTCACATCGACACAGTATGACCTATACTGTGTCGATGTGACGTAAAACCCAAAACAAACAAAACAAACAGACCTCCCATCATAGGCCAATTCACTTTAAAATGAATTGGTCCGTAATATGAAGTCTGAAAGACAACTTATACGTATGTTGATAGTATTTTGTACCATAAGTCACAACAAACCACAAAATTTTGATATATGGAGGATGCTGAAAGGATCGATATCCATGATTGGATTCTACAATTTTTTTTATAGCAAGTAATAAATTGCTCTAGAACAAAATGTTATAATTCATCGCATAAATGTCCAAGCTTAATTTTTTCGCACTCGATCCATTTTTTTAAAGAAACATTATGTACGAATATCCAAGTGGTACATTGAATTGTTTAAATCAATATTTGGAAATGCGTATGAAAATGTGCATATTGTTGACCAATCCACTATAAAATTAATATTTAAAGATCGTACGGTCAGCGTGATTCTTGTTTTAATTGTGAAAGAAAGTAAACAGTGTTTAACTGATATGTCAATAATAAAGCAAACTGTAGTATGTATTTAGAATGCCATACTAGCGTTGATCTTTTTTAAACAAGAGGTATATAAAAACCTTATACAATTCGATTTTACATTTAAAAATTATTTAGTAACTAAGCCCCTGTAGATGTTCAGCAAGAAGGTGTCATATATTGATTAAGATGATTTAAAGGAAATGCATTTAAATCGCCAAATTAAACAAAATAATGTTTACGTTTTTGTGAATTAAACAGCCGATGATACGAGACAGCAGCGTCTTATTTCTAAATGTGAATTAAAATGCAAATTTTCTATTAAAAAAACCTGGCACTGCCGAAATTTATTACGTGTTACACTGAACTTCTTGTAATTAACTAGCAAAATATGCAAATTGGAAAATACAAAAATATATTAACGGATTATAACTGGTGGCGTAGTTATTTAATTGAAGAGTTAGCTCTATAAATTATGCAAATTTTAAGATAATTGTGGTTGGAAATCTAAATGGAAAGAGTATTGAGATCGAAGTTATTTTCTTTAATTTATATTTAAGGCGCAATTCGCCTAAGAAACAAATGATTTTTTTCATCTTCATCTTAAGCAAGGACAAATATAAGATTAATAACATATGAGTAATGGTTTTCGAGCATGTTATATGCTAATCACATAAAAGGAATATCACAAAATGTAACATTAATTTTCATAAAAGTAGCAAAATGTAAACAAAGTAGTATTTTGACTTCAATGAAACTATAACTAACTAATTAAAAAAAGAGCAACAGAAACAATTTTTGAAACTATAACAAACTACCGAAAGGAAAGCTTTTAAAAAAATGATATAAGCTTTTCTCTTTAGGGAGACTTTATAATTCCATAAATTAACCATTTCAGCAACAGTGATGGTTTAAACTACAAAATGAAAAGCAGCATAGATTATACTCAATAATTCTTTTTACAGTGTAATAAAGAACTTTCACCGTATTTGTAACAATAAATAATATTCTATTTCAGTAATAACGTGATAAGATAGACCAATACATTCAAAAGTCTAAATAAAAAGTTTCAATGCATTTTTAAATACAATACTGTCTTATATGTTTAGTATAAACTTGTGGCAGCTGTAAAAAGTTTGTCAGTACTTCACTTCAGTGTTGTTTAATTTTTCTGATCCTTCGGGATCATAGATTCCAGCACTTTTCAGTGTTGAAAATTAAGTACCGTTCATGCCGGTGCTGGGGACTTGAGGGACGTTTCACTTTTTCGTTACCCTTCATGTACAGACTCAATCAAACCGAGTTTGCAGTTTTCATGTATTTTGATAGAGATTAATGCTTCGGAGGGATCACTGTTTCTTCAGATTTTTAGTATGGGAAAGACTTAACAATTGCACAGGGTTTTTCGTGCACACATTTGAAATTGATAAGCAAAATGTCATATAGCTATTCTTTAGACACTTGGCAACTACTTATTGTTTTCTGAAATGGTACTTAACAGTAAAGAATAAAAAAAATATATTACCAAACAGACAGGTGACATGGCCGTTATATGAACTCGCGTTTAATACACAGGTTGTTGCGGGAAACAATATATCATCAGGAATGTTTTATATGTTCTGGTAACAGCATATTGCTATTCTTGCAAGTCCAAAAGGTCTAATGAATATTTTTGCAATAACTAACTTGTACCAAATCTAACAAACATTCTAAACATCTCTATAGGTAAGAAATGCTTAACATTATATGTATCAAAGTTCCGAACAGAACGCAGTTCTCTATAATAATAAGTAAATGTATTTTAATCCCTTATCACTTCTTTGCTAGAAAAGGACTTTTAGATGTTTTATTACATTTAGAAAATTTGTTTCACTTCCACGGTAAACTATATTCTCTATCTACCTTTTGAAATTTTGTAGTAATTTAATTTTTTAGGCGATAACTTACTTATTTAACGTTCTGAAATGAATGGTTATATTAAAAAGTTTGTGTGATGAATATAAAATACATGTATCATAGATTCAGTTATGTTACACTTATTTCGAATTTGCTTTATCCAGTAATTTCGCTCCTGATGGCCATTGCATGTTCGTTTTGTTATTGGAAGGTACTGATCAAAACTTCCAAGAACTTGAGGCCCAACTCATATTATTTTGTTATATAAATATTATTTATATATTATTTTATATGTATATGTTGCAATGAAATATGTTATAAACTAAACTGATTAGTTAAGATACGAAATGAATTCACGACTCATTATTGTACAAAGAAATCCACTGGCTTCCTTTCACACAACTATTAACTTAACATGTTATAGTGTTTGAAACAAAAATATACGTCTACCATCATCACCGGATTATACATTTCACTTAAAAGTGTCTTTGTTTCTTTTGAGTATACAAATAAAGTAGAAAACATTCTTTGAAAAATATTCTAACATCTAACAGATACATACCAATTTAACATTACGAAAGTCTTATTTGACATATGATATGCAATGATGTCCATAAAACAGAATGCTTATTATGGAAATATGTCACAGTTTTAACGAATGACGCCATATATCATACAATATTATTTTAAATCATATTATTTGATTGACATCTAAGTCCAAAACTTAAGAAGATATAATTTAGCGAAGAATTGCTTATGGATGAGCACAAATAAGCATGCGTATTGAATAACATATATGCACATTCATCAACAGTAGAAGAAAATACGAAACAATTATTTCAAGTCTGTAAAATTTCAAACAGACATCATTTCCTTTACAAATTGCCTCTGTCCGCAATACAAGAATTATACAATTCAGAATAAAAAAAATAAACACCATTTTTTGCGCCATTTTTTCAAATATAAGTGTAAATTTGAATTATCAACCAAAATCAATACAATTGTAGTAAACTTTTTACATGTTGTTCAAACTGCATGTAGTGAAAATAGTTCATCATTTTGTAAAATAATTAGAATATTGATAAAGGATGAGAGATTTCATGAAATTGCATAGATCAGACAATTTGTTCTCGTATATTTAGATATTTTCCATAATTGTCTATTGATACATATAGTTATTTCATTGAACTTGATTTATGCAGTTTTCTTTGATATTTTCTGGATGAAATAACAAAGCATGCAGGATATTTTGGAGAGCAGAGAAACATGTTCCTAATTGCTTGTCAAAACAAAACAGTATGATTACAAAGAGAGTGCTAGAAATGACCCTGAAAACACACTATTCTTGCATCCTTTATTGCATTTGTTCAGAGCAATTAAATAGCTAACTCTTTGTTATAGGGATTGTCCTGGATGTATGGCATGGTATGCAAATTAATAGAATTTGAAAATGTAAATTTGAAACTGTATAAGTTGAATGATAAAATGCTAATTTCTCATACTTCTGAAAGAGAGCAGAAAGAACGTTTTATCAAAGACTTAGCGTTTAGATGTAATAGTCCTTGCATTAAACAATAGTACTTTAAGTTTTATGTCTTTGGTACGTTCAGTGACTTAACAAGTTTACTCAAAATCATCGGTCTTCTAGTATTTTACAACATTATGCCGATCTTCCTTTAGAGTAATTTAACACGCTTATCAAAGGGTCAAAGAATTATAGCATCCTAGCAAGTAATAGCAGTGATTACGGCAAGACTAGAACCCGGAACTTCTTAATTCCTAAAACTTAAACACTCCTTTTATATAATAGAGGTATCAAATGTGATGACAGAAAATCAGTTGCAAATAAGCGCCATAAAAATGGATTACAGGATCCTTTCGTAATAAAACCAGACATAATTGCCTATTACAATTTTTTTGCATTGAATGGCATAGAATATCAAATAAAAGAGGAAATATTTTCAAACTTATATCTAATTATAGCGGCTGATATGCATAAATCAAGCTAGTAAAATTTAGTAAAAATAAGAAGCACTACCAACTATAACTGCTGTTGAAAAGTGTTTTTATTTTAACCTGTTTCAATTAATCATTTGTATGGGGTGAACATTCTTAATTGAGACAAAGTGCCGTGATAATTTTGTTCTGTTCATTTGTGGTGATATTTTTTTTTCAGTTAACTTACCGATGACACATCATAGTTTCATAAAGTAATATGTGGCAACGACCTATTGTGTATTGACTCTATTCTATATTTGTTTATATTTATATCTTTAAAATTTGATATATTAGGGATGAATTTTATTGCGCTTATTATTTCTCACATTTATATTCTATTACGTGATAAACATAAAGTTATAAAGCCATCAAAAAGAGATGATATTTGCAGAGGGTGATATTTGCAGATAAATAAAAACTCTTTTTAACTTGTCAAATTTAACATTTGCATAAATATCAAAGTGTTGATTTGATATATTTAAATATCATTATTTGTTAAAAAAAAATAGAAAAAAAATCTTTCAACACCACATGTTATAAATGTCATAGGTTTAGTGCTGAAATACAAACCGGAAAACACCCAGCTCTCTTGACATATATGATAACAATAATACAATAAACAAATCAGCGTCAGATTTTTAACAGATTTTTATATCTTTTTAATCTGATTAATACATATATTTTCTGAATTTTAACTTTTTATTACTTGTTTTTTCACCTTCAAAATAAAACTATATCAACTCAAAAATAAAGCCTTTTCGGTGTAATATTTAATTTAAAACACCGTTTTTTTTAAATTTTTAACCAATAATTTATCATATTTTCCTTCTCAGAACTGTCATTATATAATCTCTCATCATTCATTCTTTGGTAGGGATATATTTCTAAACATTATCTGATTATTAACCATAAATAACATTAAAAGTGTAGCCTTTTTATTACACCTTTGCTGAAGGTAATGTGTATAAGAAACACACAAAAAAAAACAATTCAAGCTTGTCGAAGTGAGTTTGGTGTGAAATGATTGTACATCCTTCTATAAGTCATAGGAGTTACAATAGTTTTTGTACCAAACAGTAGATTGGTAATTTAACAAGACATTCAACCAATAATCATGTGAACGGATATCATAGAGCATTCTCGTTAAAAAATTGGCAAACATAACTAGATCTTACGGAAGATTAGGAACCGACAAAAGCCATTCATGTTGAACATGGAATGACCTTTATTTGACTGGTGTTGCATATTTAAAGTTTCCGTTATAATTAGCATGCATATCAATTTCCACGACTACGGTTGTAAATAATCAACAGATAAATAGCTTTAAGAGACTGAAAATTCTGCAAGAAATCAATGTTACAATATCTTATTTTAATATTAATATGATAAACACATTGTACAAACTAAAGAATAAAAAGTTCAGAAATTAATTAATTAATGTTTAAAGTACTTCAGCTAAATTTTATATTTCAAAACGTTCAAAAGAAAAAAATAGCGTATTCCTTGATCAATATAATTCAAAATGTGATCCAAGCCAAATTTCAAACTGACATTAAATTTGTTATATGTTTTTTCTTATTTATTTATTTTTTAAATCATAGAAACTGAAAATGAATTTTTCAAGTATGTTAGAAAGTATATCGACAATGAATTACCATGGACAATTTATTCTTGTCTGGGCGTAGAAATGAGTTCCAGCGCTATTTTTAAAATCTTAAGATTTCGGTAATAGGCTTTCGTTCTTTCTGAGCGATGAAGCCATTTCAGGGTAAATATGCACATAAAGTAATTGTCAAAATCATGCAAATGTTACGGAGGCTGACAATACAATTTCCCATGATAGTTTACGGTAAGAAGCATAACAATGGTGAATGAAGCAACAAAATGACTTTATATAAATATTGTTTTCTTGACCTACAAAACTTATTACGGAAGTGGGATCATACAAAAAGTTGCATGATCGATTCAGATTCATCATTTCAAACAGGCTTGAATATTTAGAAACTTATTCGTATATTTGAGGAGTTTTGATTATTAATATCAGAGTTTCTTTTTTCAACATACTGATGTTTAAAAAGTAGAACACAAAAAGAAAATATTCAAATACAATATGCATCACATATACATTTATAAAAAGAACCACAGATGTCAACTTCAAAAAGTTGTTTTTTCAAAATTATTTTTGATCAGATTTATGGGAATGTTAATTGGGCACCTGAAAGTTGATGCCTACCTGTATTATTGTATGTAGTATTGTCCATTTTATCACGGTATCTCGTAAAAATATATGACTTCTTGATGCATTTTCCAAACAAGTCGTGTCCTTCCGCCCCTTCCTAACCCCAATTACTAGCCCTTAATATAAAATGTAATTAACGAAAACGTAAGGAGAAAAAGATTTAGTTTAAGAAAGCTGATTGCACAAAATGTTATTCATATGATTCCGTGGAGATTCTTAAATTTCCTACATCTTACAAAAGATGAAACATTGGTAAAGGTTATCGAAATCACCTAATATTCCCCTGGCAATCTAATATTAGAACATATTTTACATTATTTCTTTTTCATACTTTCATCGATTTCATCAGTTTACTATGTTTCATGATTTGATGTCTTTTGCTGTATAATATGTTGGAATAAGCATAAAAAAATCTGTAAATGTCATTCATTGATATCATTTAGATATATTTTCCCACCTTTTTGCAAACACTAACCAACATAAACAATCAGTTATCCGGTAGTGCGAGAGAAAAATGCCAAACATTTGGAATATATCTAGGTCAATATATACATTACATTGGTTACCATGTCAATCACCCACAACAATGATACGCTAGGATGTTATTGCCATCTTTTGAATCGCTCTTTTCTTCCAGTTCATGGAATAAAATAATCATTTTGTTATGACGAATGCTTTGAAAGAAACGATGCCATAACAACATTGTGTAAAAAGTCAGTTGTCGCTTTTTGGCATTTGTATTATTTCATACCCATCATGTTTTTTTTAACAAATTATCAAAAAAATCCTTTAATAACTTAATGTTTAATGCTTTTGTGTTGACCATTTCAAATTATAATTTCACAGATTATTGCAACGGTAAATCAAGCAGATCAAAATGTTATGTTTATATATTTTACACCATGAAAAAAATATGGAAAAAGTTATGCATTTTTTTCTATTTTAGAGCCTCAAAGTCTAGTGTTCTTTATCAATGATGGCGATTAAGATACAAATATTAGATAAAATGTTGCGCGCATTTTGACATAGTGTGCAAAAATATAAGTGCATTACTTACATAAGCTAGTATGCAATAGTGAAAAGAAAGTACGAAATTATCATTGAACAGTAGATAATACAGTCTAATTTCGAAAATTTCTAACAATGCTTTATAATTGGTACTTTATAACTGAACATTGTAGAGCCATGACGTAGCATGGGGTGTACATTAGTCTCGAATTGAATCTAACTAAAAGCTTTCTTAAGTAATTGCATAATTATTTCTTTCTTGTAGTGACATTTATCGTACACAAACTGTCTTTAGCCTTAAAAGTAATGAAACCTAATTCACATTTATAGATCGGCGACCAGTTGGCAACTTCAAATAATAGCAAGAAGTGAAACTCATGAAACATTATCTCAAAGAAAGAAATTTGAGATAATACAAAAAAGCAAACTAAGATCACTTTAAATTTGAGATTTTGTATTTATTTCAAATCCGTCTCAAAAGATAAAGACCGGAGTAATCCAGATTAAAACATAATAAGCATGAATAAGAAAATACACATAATAAGGTCAAACGTTTGCATACATTTTGCTATCAAAATTCAGCTGAATGTTCTTTAATACCAAGTTAACAAGTTACAAAACAAATAGAATGATATTTTTCGTGTCATTTTTGTCAGTCCACTTCTCAATTTTTCCAATTACACTCGTGGAAGAAAACAGAGTTGGTCATTATGTATACCAATCGCTTTGTTCGTACCATAGATCTTTCATAATTAGAAAATGTGTTTTACTATTCCTGGAATCAAATACTTGTCAAATGTTTTTGTACATCTATGATATACCTACCTTCCTTATAACAGAGTTATTGCTAACCAGTTAAATAATCAAATAATGGTTATACAAAATGTATAATGATTGTAAAAAACACTTAATGAATATAACGACCTACATTTTCTTTCTGTGATCATATTAATTACGAAAAGTCATCAATAGAAATACTTTCTTCGTGCCATTTTCTGTTGACTTTTATGTAGTATTTATATATATATATTTATCATTACGCTTTATTCTTAGCTTTGATGACTCGAAGAAAGATGAATACAATGTCACACTGGCAGGTCTCAGGTGCATTCAAGAATAAACAGACGTTATTAACGTCAATAAATTATAAAGAACAAAAGCTAGATATATTCTCGTGGTAATATATACATATACATCATCTTTGAAATATCACACAATATGAAAAATACCTCCAAGTTTCATAGAGCAAATCAGTATCGAGAAATTTCAATCCGAGTAGGCGTAAGATGCTGTGAAACATAATAAGAGTTCTACTTAGTAATTGTTATGTATATAATTATACATACATATTAATATATTGCTATATAAGTACAAACAGCACTTATTGTGGGGGAAAAAGCATTAAAGCCGCCGTGTTTGTTTTTAAATAAGACTTAAAGGAAACACAACAGGGCTATTAAAAATATAAAATAACAGTTGCAATAATACATTTATTCCATACAAGAGAGTACATTAAAACAAATGAAAACACTTTAACAATGATGAGTATTAAAATTGTCTATGTATATTTTTAACGCTTAGCTTATTAATAAACAGCATACACAAACATGTTACAGTTTACAATATATACAAAGCATTACAAGAAAACTTTCAAAACAGGATAAAATGGAAAGAAAAAGTCTTATAAAATTATTCTCCAAAACTTCATGTGTTTAATTTTTTCATAACATTTTTACCGCTATAGGAAAAGACACATGCTTATGTTGCTAGAACCTGTTGTCTAACTCTTTTCGACCTTTGTTAAAATTGCATGTGTTTGTAATAATTGCTGTTATGTGTATGTGTGTGTTAGATATTATATGTATACAAAGAACAATTCAACTTTTATTGATATCAACAATTTTTTTGCCATGATGGACCTTACATAAAACATAAGTGCGTTTCATCTTTATGATTTAACCAAATGCTGTTGGGAGCAGTTTAAATGAACACAAAGTCTATAATAAACTTATAATAATATTCAAACGCAAGTCTATTTAATAATAGTATCATTTAATTGCTTTTTACGTAACTATCTGACATTACTTAATGAAAGTTAATTACCAATCATTTAACAATACTCCAGTCAAGTCATTTTCTCATCTAAATACATGTTAACCGCAAATAAATAAACCCAAATAAAATTGTTTTGGTTTACAAATTGGAGCTAATCTTATTGGGAACTATTGGGAACAGTGTTGTATATCAACATAAGACGTTGTTCAGACACTTTGATAATGCTTGTATTTAATTTGTTTTAATGAATCCTCTGTTTGTCCTCTATGTTAAACTATAGTATGTAACAATATGTCCTTGTTCTGTTTCAACGTCCTTCATTGTTGATTGGAAGATACAAAGATATATGCCATTGTGACCTACACAAGCACCGCCTAGAGATGACATTTAAATATACCCTTCCGATGCTTAACCTTTGTTTAACTAGACAATGACGAACAAAAACTGGTTTCTTTCATAATTGAAGCCTTCGAATTTAGAGCAATAAGAGGCATAAGTATTTTATGTTTAATTACCTTTTAATCATCGTTTCTATTTAACATCTCCCACGACACTCTTAAGGCATAATTATAGCTAAAGATAGCTAATTGCGATTTAATAACGGCCAAGTCTCGGTAACTGACCGAATGGTGTAATTATTGGTCGTCCTACCTAAATTCCGCAATGTTGGTTTTTTAAGGAATATACCGGTCTTCTTTAAATTATTATTCATGGCTCTGTAAAGCTAATACTTTTTCTATTTTTGTGACTATTTTATAAGGAATTACCATTTCAATTGTATCAATCGTAACATGCAATCTATTTCTAAAACGAGCGTGATATTTCTTTTGATATGTGTTAAGTTATTTTTTGTTTAAATGGCACACAAGTGTTGTTAATATTTCGCATGCAAAAATACTTTATGTTCTTCTATTTTATTTTATTATTTAGTTTTGCCAAGAAAACAAACTATAAAAATTGAATGTTCTTAACATTTTATGAATATGTTTCATAGAATTGTTTTTGTTCCAATCCCTGAAAACTAATCAACAGCTTTTGATGTTAACATTAAACATGCTGGGGCAGAAGGCGATAAACCCATTGCTAATAAAATAGAGCCAGGCATCTGTGCAGTCTGGTCAAGCTCTCAACTGTTGGTAACTTATTTTTTGTATCTAGACTGTTTCAAATTTTGTATACAGACTGTTTCAAATTCAAACTAGGCCAAATCAACTTCACAAATTCAGTATGATAACGGTTAATGTTGACATAATTTCTCTGACGTAAAAGCAATCAGTACAATACTTGCTTTAATGATTTACATAAAATGTCGTACAATTTCGAGATTTTTTTCCTAAACTGTCTCAAAAGCATCCTGTCAGAAAATTGACATCAATGATGTATTTTATATGTGAATAGCAGATTTTAATGTCATTTTAAAACGTTGATTCCTGCACGTCAAAAGAATGTAATAACATGTTGAAATTATAGCAGAATAACGGCAACGACTGTTGTAATTTAACTGAATATATACCATTTTGTCCTCGTGGAATGATAATTCATTTCATCAAAATAATAACTTAATACAACCATTAAATTTTCCTCAAATATGGACCATTTTCTCATTTATGTAAATGTCATAAAACATATGTACTATTCTTGAAAAAAAAGACATTTATGTCACACATGTTGCATATGAATTCGTACATAAGATTTAATAAAACACTAACACATTTTCTCCGAAAGGGAAAATAGCTTAATATGTTAACATATGCAACTGACAATTAAAAATACTGTTTTTGTTAGATTATGTCTATTTTTTCACATTTGATACAAGAAGAGGTTGACATGGCCAATGTCAACTGATGTGTATATTTATCTTATAAAATAATAAATAATAATATATAATAATATAATACAAAATAATAAATAATAATTGCTTTTTTAAATAATATTTTACGTTTGTAAATTGTAATGGATAATTGTAACGTTCATATTATCTTTTTAAACGGATACTACAAATCAATAAATATATGGATTTTTTGTTGTTGTTGTTGTTGATGTTGTTTTGTTTTTGTTGTTGTTGTCGTTGTCGTTGTTGTTTTGTTTTTGTTGTTGTTGTCGTTGCTGTTGTTGTTGTTTTCTCTCAAAGAAAGGAATTTTGTAGTAATATATATTCGTTAAAGAGCAGTTGACAGATTTATTGCTAAGTGTAGACGGTTGTTAACTATGTTCTCCGCCTAATAGCATGAAAAGTATGCTCAGGTAAACTTTGAAAATTTGATAAGAGGTATTTTTTCAGAGCTTTATTAATATATACGAGTATAAGTTATTTATAGCCTCTTTTTTGTTGTATTTTTTCAGTTTTGTTCCGAAGTTGATGTTAGTAACAATGAATCATATCCAACATTTGCCAGGACGAAGCCAACTGATTCACAAATTTCAAAAAGTGTTGTGTCCATATTGAAAAAGTTCAAATGGCAAAAAGTTACATTTGTTCATACAAGCGAACCAGTCTTACAGCACACAGCAGACACAATTTATGATGTAAGTCTAGCTTTTGGTTTATTGATTAATTACATATAACGAATTTCCAAGAAGATTCCTTATGCTTCTTCAACTAAATCTTAAGCCTGTAGACGGCGACGTTATCTACCCACGCCGTGCCGTCGAATCATGGCCTGTATTGTTTTTTCTCTTTACAATATTTGAAGAATATGTTAAGAACTTAATAAGAAGTTTTCACTAAATGATGAATGGTGTTGTCCAGATTGAAACATATTTAACGCAGATGTTTAATGACTTATGTATGACGATATATATCGTTTTGAACGTAACGGTTTTGTTAACATAATACTGGCAACAACAACCTCTATAACAAAGACTGCAATACTAGATTCTATGATCAGCAAATTGATAACTTGTTCAATGGAGCCTTAGATACTAAATGATATTAAAGAAATGTTGTAAAAATTGGTTTACATGCTCGTCTTTTGATATGATTACATTTGATCAATATAACAATTTGATAACTGTTCCAAGAACTGTTTGAGAATTGTCTCCTTCCATGACAAACTGCATATCGTCCTTGTTGCAGACGATAATGATATTATTAGATGCTGTCTAGTGCAACATAAGCTCATTTTAAGAAGGATAAGTGACTTATGATTTCAAACGACTTGTTTAGCTGCAGACGATAAATATTGGCAGGAAGTTAAACCCTCTATTCTGCATAAAAGGATATTATAAACTGATCACAATAGAATGTAATCAGGAGCACAAATGTATGGTGCAAACAACGTGAAGAGGCCATTACTAATGTTTAATTTAAAACAGACATTCCATAAAGTGAACAAATAACTTAAAATTCATTTGATAAGAAAAATTGAAAATTAATTCAAGATAAAATTAATGTTACAATTTCACCCTGTCTTTTTGTGTGGCCTACATCACAGTAGCCGCGATATTTAGGGATCAGTCCGTCCGTCATTCCGCCTGTCACAGATCTTGTCCGGACTTCTCAATAACTACTGGTGCAATTTTATCCAACCTTTACAGAGATGATCAGTACCAAGTCTATTTGTGTATATCGTCGGCATTTTCCAGTTTAGTGTTTTTTTGTCAGAGTACAAGAGACTTATTCTCTTTCAACTTATTTATATTCCTTACTGAAACATATTTTTCTCTCAGAAGAATCCAATCTCAATAAATATATACTTTATCGTATATTCACTCTTATAGACGATAATTTGATTATGTACAAGGGTGCGTCAGTAAAAATAGACCGTACAATTCTGTCCGATCAATGTTGAAGTATTTTCACTATTTATGGGAAAATTAGATTTATTATCTAGATCAAAGATGAAAAGTTATACACAATTCTTATTATTTCTATGATACTGGGGCTAATATTTGTTTTCTTTACATTATATTCTATTATATTTTTGCGCAATTTAGGTTGAGAAACATTGCTTTACATTGATTAAAACTATTTAGCTATGTCATACGATATTTTCTACCGTTATTGTAATTTATAAGGATTGATATTTTTGTAATGTTTAGACGCCGTATTGCTAAATGTACGACGTCTGCATTAAGCAGCATATGCCTCCAGTTTCATGTTAATTTTCAAGGAAAATTTGAAAATTGACATTTTATAATGTTTAAACGCCGTAATGCTAAATGCATATCCCTACAAATTTATAAAACAATTAATTAAACATGTATTTAAGATTAAAATAGTGTGAAGTAAACAAAGTAAGTAAATTACAGATTGGAAACCGCACTAACCTAACAATCCACATAAATTACGAAAGAGGTAAAGAATGTTACAAAAGTAGCCCTTCCCTTACTGCGTTTGTCACGCAAAAGAAATATGCTGATAAACACTGCAAAATCAGACATTAATCCCACATACAAGTGAATAATTACTTGAATCTAGTATATTTTTACTTTTCTAAAAATCTCTGTTCATTTTTCACAAGGTTGATTTAATTTTCTTGAAATATCTTTTATCTGGAGGCATGTAGCGTCAACGTCTCTTAAGAGATATACATATCTATTGTATGTGTTTTTTGTCTCAAATACAGTTCTATATTTGTTGATAAACCGATTACATTTTCAGCTCATGCACATGTATGGTTTAGAAGTGACATTCCGGAAAGTTTACAAAGGTCCTTATTTTCACAGACACACGGTGAATCCATTCATCAAAATAATTCAAGAAACATTCGTTGATACAAGAAGTAAGTTTTAATGTACAGGAAATTTATGCCTAAGAAACGAGTAATTGTTTTCTTCCTGTGAAAAGGCAAACATGGTTTCAAAACGGCTAAACAATTGTTTTAGAGCATTTAAGACGCATATCACCTGATACGTATCGCCAGAAGAAATTAGCATTGAATTTGTCATAAAGGTAGCAATATGTAAACAAAGTAGTATTTTGATTTCCATATAATACACCAAATCACTATAACTGTACTTAGTGTAAAAACGCAGAAACAAAAAAGATGGTACAGGTAATTTGCGAATATTTTGTAAACTATAACAGAACGACACCAACAATAAGGATTAGTTGCCAAATAAAAGAGACATTGATGAGGCACAATTTGCCTTCAACGTTCTTATCCAAATTAAATTCAAATTAAATAGTGCAATAAGTATGTCATAATTCTTTCCAAAATAGTGTCTTCCTTGAGATTCCTTATTATACATTAGCCGCACACAGTGTGTCGGGGAGAATTAAAGGTTTCATTTTGCACTGTCCTGTTCCGTCGAAAAAAAAATCTGTTACACCTGAACCAGAAATCAAATTAAAACTTTAGATATATGTAAAACATCGCTAGACAGCTCTGTAGGAGAGTTTTATATCTCCATAGCATTTGGTTTTGGTTTGACAAACCTATTTGAAATTTCAACTACCTGTGCAATGATTCCATTCTTTTCACCAAAGACAATTTTTGTATAATTATGTATTTCTGTTACTAAAGTTATTCTTCTTTCCATAAACCCAAGTCAGCTTCTATCAATGACATTATTTTGGCATGGATATCATTCAGTGATAGTTTTGTTGGGTTTTTTATATTAAAGTAATTGCTCATTTAGAGCATCTGGCATATATGAAACAATCAATTGATCTTACAGAAAATCTGCCTTATGAACGCTATAACATAAATTATTATATGTATGCGGAATGTATTGAAAAGAAAATCTAGTATTATGTTTGCAAGGATGTAATGTTGATAGATTAATCTGAATTTTAGAATTTTATAAAAACGTAGCTTAATGTTACAATGTATTGTTAACCACTACAGGGGGTGGGGGTTATGACCTTAAATTAATCTGACTTTGTTTACGAGTCTATGGTATTGTCTGTGTATTTTATTACAGATAACCGAAATAGTTTACCTACAAAATAAGATTAATGTTTATGTATTGGTAATCGCTTATAAAGATTTTGTTATTTTAATTGCTCATAATCTATTAAATCAAATTTGAGATATTTAGTAACAAGTTTATTTCTGATCACATAAAATCTTGTATTTACTCGTGTATGAGCCTAAAGTTTAATATACACGTTAGGTTTTTTTGTTGTTGTTTTTTTAAACAACCAATTGCTAACTTTTGCCATACCTTTATTGTGTTCCAGCGCAAGTGTGCTTGCTTCTAATTCTATATTTATTATATCTATGTTTTCAAGTTTATGTGATATTGGGACAAAATTACGAGTTTGTTGGTTTGCTGGATCACTTGAATGACAGAGGTCTTCTTGACACGGGGGAGTACTTTGTTATTGGTGTTGATGTTGGGCAGTATGATCCAAAAGATGCACAGAAATATTTCAAAGGTTGGTATCCGTCTTTATACCATAATCTTTTTACCTGTTTCGGCGCCATATAATCTAAATTGCGCCGTAAAACCAAACAAAATAAAAAAATATATACCCGTGTCGGTTTTGTGACTTCGTAAAATCGGTATTTTGACGGAAAGTTATTTGCGCATAAAGACGCGCAATTATATGGTCAATGGGAAAATGGTTTATTTTTAATGTAAATAGTACATGTTTTATACATGAGATAACAATATAATATCCGTGTTTCCTTTTTACTAAATTTATTGAACTCCTTGAATAAGATAATATTATGGTCTCCAGGTTGCACACTATAATTTTTTTCAACTCGTTCAAAAATCGTAAGTGGACCGACAGTTATTAAATATCCTCTATTTATCGCATAACGTTGCTTGTTTTTATGCAAATGTCACCATTACATTACAGCGTATACTTTTTAATTTGAAATGTTTATGACGTCATCAATCATATGTATAATATTTTAATTTTTGGCTTCACTTATCCATGCAAGAAATAGAATCTTTCGTTGTCATTCTGTATAGCCTTTCGTTTAACTTGTCTTAGAAGTGTTACAAAGTTTTCAAACGATACTCATAGAACATTTGATTAAAATCTGGACAAATTATCGCGTTTATATTCATATCTTAATCACTATTGTCAGTATGTGTTTAACTTTTATTTACAAAATAAATTGCTCTAAGAATGGACATTTCATTGTAATACTACCAAATTATTCTTGGCATTGATTCACTGCGGCTGTTTTATGATTATCATCTTTGTCCGGACAGAAAAAAACTGCAAATATCCCATCAATATATCAACATCGTTTATTTCTTTGAGCATCTTATTTGACTGTTATATCATAATTCTTACGTTTATACCATAATTTGTCTATATATCACAATTTGGCTTATATATTGGCTTTTATATCATATTAATATTGCTTATATATTGGCTTTTAAATCATTACTTAGCGTGTATATCATTATATTTTAGCATTAATATTGGCTTTACATCATAATTCGGCTTTAATATGATAAATTTACTTTTATATTGGCTTAATATCATATTGTAATATTTTGGCTTATGTGTTATGATTTGGCTTTTATATCATAATTTGCCTTTGCACAAAAGAAATGGATTTAAGCAACAACAACGCGCAATCAAAGGCTTTACAAGAATAGCACACATACATGCACATTTAAAGTTGTTTGTACCCAGTATTTTTTAATGTAATTCGTTAATAAGTGAGAACATTTATTCACATTAAAACGGATAAAAGTTTATGGTAAAAGTGTTGTTTATTTTATATTTTTTGTTGAAGGGTTTCCCCTTTTTTTCTTTCTTTTTTTTATTTATTTATTTATCTTTTCATTTATTGTAAGAAAGTGGAAGTAAATAAAAAAAACATTTATATAAATGGCGGCAACTAAATCGACGCAGACGACCAATCTAGTGTATGTCATAATCAGTTGGCACATCATCTTCTGCACTGTTCCCTAAAAATGATAAATGGTTGTGTCCAGATTCAGATTGAAAAATGAACCATTTGGAATATTTAGCATGGTAAAGATTTATATTTTTTTTGATTTTCAGGGATTTTTACGGACAAGAATGTTACAAGCGACATACAAGGAGCATTTCGGTATTTTATTGGTGTTGCATACTCCCCACCAGTGTATCCGGGTTATGACACGTTTTCAAGACTTGTAAATAAGTATCTTGAAGCACCGCCATTTAACTTTGAGAACCCCTTTGCAACCTATGGAGGGCTTAAAATAGTAAGTACTTTAAAAAGATTGTAAAGATCTAAACTGTAAATTATGCATCTAAACGAAAGATAATCTACTTTGAAAACTTACTCACAAATATCTTCAAATATCTTCACACCCTTTAAAATGAATAAAGATGTTAAGAATTAAATTGCAAGACTTAATATACAGTACGTGTTTTTTTATCCTTTGAAACTTAAATATAGACAGAAACGACCACTGAAGTTTTGAAATCGTTTTTCGTGTTGTTAAGTTAGCATTGTTATCATATATAACTTTATACGAAAATATTTTAGTTCGATTCTATTGGAAGTTATAGACTTATTAAAATACTCTTAAAGATCATATATAACGCCACCATTTGTTGTCTTATGATTTCATATTTATATTGAATCTTTGGTATTTTTTATATTGAACATTTGGTATCTTAAAAGACAAAAAAGAAAGTTTCATTAATCATTGCAATATGGAAAAAAAATACAAAAAAAACAGAAACTATCTACAGGTAAATGAGCCAAAACAATATCATAACATTTGATACTTCATCATATCATATCCTTTGATGTTTTTATTGAGTTCGATAAAAATGTAATTTGTTATGTTGAAGATAAGACCGGAAGCGGCCTATCTCTACGATGCATTATGGTTGTACGCCAAAGCTGTCCATAAATGTATTGTTGAAGAAATAGATTACAAGAACGGCACAAATGTCATCAATAAAATCAAACATCAAACATATATGAGTGAGTGGTTTTTCTTTTTATCTTGTAGTTATGTAATATATAAAAGAGGTAAAATGATGTGTCAACGAGAAATGTAAAATATTGAGAAAGAAGTGAAAAATATATGGCTGAGAATCGATTAAGTCTGTTAAAGATTTACTTGTTATTATCTTAAGTGTATTTTTGAAAGATGGTATCAGACGGTTCTTTTGCCAAGTTTTGTTTGGTTTTATAGATATACCGACAATGTTAATGTCAAGCTTTAGTTGTTGAGGAAGACCTCAGCTGCCCTCCTACTTGTTATGAAATGAATAACATGTATATAAGTTTTAGTTACTAAATATTCATGGAAATACAAGTAGTGTCAAAGGAAACTTTTGGGTGTGCTTCGGAGTCATTACTTGCATAATAAACGGTCATTGATTAATTTACAAAAGGAAATATAACTATTAAATGATCGAATTTTTTAAATGGTAACGAGGATGACCAGAAATTAAACACATTTAAAATTATTTTCAGAATTTTTGTTAGTATTGAAATTAATAAGGCTGCATTGAGTTTTATTCATTGACATCATATATATCAAATGTCTAACAATGTTATAACTTTACTGACGACATGATCATGTTTTTCTGTTCTTGACTTTGTGCAACATATGTCCGATGTAACATTTTCTTCTATGTGTTACTTTGTTATAGTGTTTCACTCTATGTCATATAAGTTTTCTTTAACATTCTTTTACTTGGGGACCACAAGCCGCTTTTCATGGAATGACATTACTGTGTCACATTGAATGTTCCATGATAACCGCCGTATGAACACATCTGCGGATGTTTCTAAATTCAAAATATTACCATTTTCGTGTTCTAATGTTGAATTCTACCTAAGTCGGTGCTAGGGGGCGTGGACGGTAACTTGCACTTTCAATTACTGTCCATAAACAGTCCTTATCAAACCGAGCCTGCAACATTTTCAATTTTGCCGTGTTTGGCTTTCTTTATGGATTCTGTTTTTCTTTGTTTTCTTACTTGAACTCTGTCTTTGTCCTATTTTTTCACTTACTTGAACTTAAAGTTGTCATTTCATATCACTTACTGAGGTTCTGCCTTAAAAAGTTTGTAATATTACATCACTAACTAAATAGCCTATGTTATAATCTGCCTTTTTCATATTATTTCATTTTACTAAAACTCCGTCTGTGTCAATTTATATCACTTACTAACTAAAACTCTGCCCGTCTCAATTTATTTCACTCATTTATACTTCTAGTAAGTGAAATAATCTGATACAGGGCATCGAACAGGTTCTGAATATGATTTACAATCGATTATAATATATTAGTAATAACTTATTTGCCTTCTTCGTTGTTTGATTTATAGCCTTTAATATCTATAAAGATAATTTTGTTATGATATATTTGAGTTGATGTAGTGTAAATTTCTGTCTGGAACGAACGCTTGATATGAAATTGATTTTTAATTTGTCAAATAGAAAGCTTGTCATTTATTTTTTAGATAAAGTAGTATAAAATGTCTTAAAGATGGACAGACGTTACATTTTGTAATCATATAAGCCCGTATAACTCAATGTAATTCTATGGTCGCTTGTTGGATACTCTGATCGGGCAAAATATCTTCGAGACAAATGATTTCGGACTTTCAGTCTAAAGGTCATTTGCCTCTCACCGCCGATTCATAAATCGTGTACCTCATGCTTGTATCATGAATGATGCATTTGATTTGATAAGATCTTTCTTAATATGTGCCGTGTAAAAATTGCAACGTTTACAATTACAATTATTATTTTAATAGCTATTCACTGACCATTTTACTGCTCTTGTGAAATTAAGAGGACTTACATGTACTGCCATAATCCAAACGGTAAACTATCACCAACAGCAGCATCTTTGAGCGTTATAAATTACCATGTGATACATGTGTATTAATGACTTTTTATATATGTGTATATTTAAAAACTTTACTATGCAGTACTGATGCATAAAGTAATATATCGATTTATTGTTGCAGGTGCTATGGGTTATATTTTGCGTATTAATGAGTTGGGGGACGCTGAAGGCAATTATTCACTTATTGCACGCCATCACTTGTATGAAGGTTCGGAAGATTTTGGAATGTTCCCTGTCGGGGTATTTAGGCTCAACCAAAATCTGACTGCTTTACCGGTATGCTAATACTTTCAATAGATTATATAACTATAATTCTTGATAACTGATACTGTTTCATAAATATCCATTTTATTCCATGGAACTTGTGAATTTTCAAAGAATTATCTTATTCTTATGTGCAAGTTTTTATACATTGCAAAGAGTAGCGGTTCATTGCAGCACATCATTTGTTTTGGATAGTTACTGCAAAATATCAGAGAAAAAAATATTTTCAATAAAACAATGTTGATATCAGTAAATCTCCGCTGTGCGACGTTGTTGTAAAAAACAATATGTTTGAATACATGATATATTTAAACTGATTGTCCGACAATTTTGTTACTGTTCAATCTCTGTTTAAAAAGTCTTTCCTTTCAATTTAGCATACTATTGATAATTTGTAGTCACTTTAAGTACAGAAATTGTGTGTTTGTACAAAACACATAGTGCAGTACCTGAGGCAGCTGAATTATCACAAGAAATTTTCTCCCACATAAAGATAATTAAATTCCATTTATCACGCATTCAGGTCATTATTACATTCAATGCACTCAAAATTATATCTCAGATCCGCTTATGTTTACTTGTCATTTTCCCTTTCATCGCAAGAAATCTTCTCTCAAAATATCAACGAATATCCTTTAAAAGTTATCACTCGTTTAAGACATCATTACTTTCGAAGCACTAAAAGTTATATCCCGATACCTCTTATAGTTCCTATTGTTCCTTTCAGACTTTCCATTTCTACAAGGATGGTCATATTGAATGGCCGGAAGGATCACCGCCTATTGACGAACCACCATGCGGATATCGCGGACAAAAATGTATTCCTGCAAAAAGTTCGTAGTTTGTTATGCAAATTATTTTATTTCATCAATTTTGTAAGAAATATTCTCGGTACTTCTATTTTATAGGAAATACTGCAATCAGAACTTTGTATCATTCAAAATTTATTAATAAAAACTTTACTAACGAAAGCATGTTATGAATCTACAGTAAAATGAATTACAACAAATAAAGAAGCCGTAAAAAGAGTATATTTATAAATAAATGACGTTATTGTAGTTAATTTGTTTGTATATTTGCCAATTTATATAATAAGATTAAATATTGAGTGTTGATACTTTCACCCTTACCTTGCTAGTGGTAATTGTGCAGACCAAGACAAGCCGGCTAATATATATACGTGCTCTCTGATCATGGCTTGCATTGTTCGCTATTTTGTCAATACATCAGTTAAAATTTATCTAAGATTAGGAATGGTTTTGTACGGAAGCGTCCTTGTGCCAATTTAACATGTTCTATAAAAAGGATAACTCTTACGTAGGAGATAAAAAAGCGAAATTAGGGGTTTATAACTTCTCCGTATGACTTTATTAGTCCTATAAAGGACTTTATAACTCCTACAAAGGAGATAAAAAAAAGTCTAATTAGGAATTTTTAACTCCTACGTAGGACTTTATAAATCCTACTTAGGACTTTATAACTCCAACGTAGAAGATGGAAAAAATAGGAGTTTGTATCTCCTACGTAGCACTTTATATACGCTTCCGTAGTTTTGTCTAGATTGGAAGATGGATAAGTCAATTTAAGATATTTAGCGTGGTAAGAGTAAAACATTGTCTGCACACGACATGATGTTCATATCAATTCGTATCCGCGTAGGCGTGTAATGCACTTCCGGTAGCTTTAGACTGGAAAAGATCAATTACATTTCCATATTGAATTTCGTATTTAATTCATGATTAATTTATTTTATTTTTTTTTGACCGTAGGATATTAACTGGGCGTAGGATATTTTAAACGACTCAGAAATTAGAAAAAAAAACAATCAGTTTTAGGAACTCAGCTATTGTTTTCAACTTAAAAAAAAGCAAGACACTAATAACATTTTTCCTTAATATACATGTACAAGTTCAGCAATTAAATGAAAGTGTTTCATTAAACATTTTTTCTCTTTATTTGATTAGCCTACACGAAGGAAATACTCTCTGGGGTCACTGGTGGACTGGCATTAATTGTTCTAATAATTGGCTTTCTAGTCTATAGGTAAGTTACTGTTTTCGTCGTTGTCGTCGTCATAGTTGTTGTTGTTTTGTACAGAGTAATCACCGATATTTGAAGTGTCTCGTAGAAATATTTGGTTAATTTAAGCTTTTGCCTATAAAGAGATGTGTAAATAATTTGTTTTGCTTAGTCTAGACCATGGTTACCAATAAAGGTTTACTTAAATTGTCGTAACCGGAAGTATATACGGGCGACTGGTTCCCGGAGAGTGTTATTCATTTTATTTTTAGAAGGATATCTTTTGGACCAGTTGTCGGACAAAATTACCACTAGTCAACACAGTCCGCTCAAAATCTGAAAGCATGTATGCCATGTAAAACAAAGTAATTTTCAATTTTGTCAAATCGAACGACCTTTAGTTTTCATTTTGATATGTTGATTAATTGATTAAATTTTATTTTATTCTTGTTATGCTTTTATTTTCGTATTTTTATTTATCACATTCAATTTGATAAATATTAGATTTAAACTTTAATTAAATGAAAATAACTTTCAGAAACTGGAAATATGAAAACGATCTGGCTAGCTTGTTGTGGAAAATTGAATATAAAGATATTGACTTTAAAGATCATTTTCTTGGTACAATGTCTTCAAAATGTGCCACTAAAGGACGGGTAAGTAAACATGCTTTCTTTTATTGTTTTGACTTTGTGTTGACACCCCTTGGCTCTTCCCACCGTAAGACACCACTGTGGATGTCTCTAAATTCAAAAGAAGTTCATTTTTTTCATGTTTAAATGCAGGGGGGTAGACGGTAGCTTGCAATTACTATTACTGTCCATGAAACCGAGTCTGCAACATTTTTAATTTCTGCCGCTTTAAGTGTTCTTAAAGGGTTTCGTTTTTAAACTTTTTCATTAAAATACCTATTTTATTTCATTATTTGTTGTTTTGTTTTGGTTTTTTAAGCCTAACAATGTAGCTGTGTAGTAACCAATTGCTACAGAGAAATAAAGAACAAACAACGACAAACTGAAATAATTAAATATCA
The DNA here is from genome assembly GCF_026571515.1 of Ruditapes philippinarum. Taxonomy (NCBI): domain Eukaryota; kingdom Metazoa; phylum Mollusca; class Bivalvia; order Venerida; family Veneridae; genus Ruditapes; species Ruditapes philippinarum. Next base: position 17,157 of record NW_026857848.1, on the reverse strand, counting down.
GTCAAAACACTAGGAAAATTCACAACCTCAAAATACTTGCTACGATCATAGTTGCGAAGAGCTAACTACATTTTATTCTTACGAAATAACCGATTTGGTTGATTTTGAATTCAATAAGCGTAACATTAAATCATATTATCGTATCGGAGCAGAAGCATTTTCAAACAGGAAATTAAATTATTTATCGAAGTACATAACAACAAATTTTAAAGAAATTTAATAAAATATTAAAATGTTTAATGAAACTAATGTAGACAAGCAAGTGCATAGATTTTTTTCTTTCTTGTATTGTCCCAGTTTTAAAACATTTGTTTGTGCTCCCCCGGCGGATGATCCATCTAACTGTCTTTCTTGAATAGCTAGATCGTCATTACCTATTTGTCAGCAATTGGCCGACTACTAATCCCACCTGATTTTTTTTAATCAGCGGTGAAAAACAAATAACCGTTAAGCGCAATGTCTGAGACCAATTTTGACTGATTCTAATAGTTTCGAGAATGTGTTTATAAGGTAATTCCTTCCTATACAAATGAACTAAAGTAACTTCCGTATTAAAAATTTATTTTCAAGGAGAAATTTCACCTTACATGAGCTTCAAATCAGCGAATCTCGGATTATTAATCCCACCCCCTCCCTGATAAGCCATGCGGGCGGTCCAATGCTTAGTTACTCAGGGAAAGCAATTAGTATTCTTTTCTTACTCGTACAATATAAAAGTAATAGATTAAAGTACTCTTCATAAGATCGATATTGTTGAACATAAATATGATTTAATAAATGTTATGTCTCAACTCTTTTCGTGGAAGACGGTTAAAACAGTTAAAAGTAAAGAAAAAACTAAATGGTTAAAAAAAATCATTGTCCCTTACAAACAAAGTCTTTTCAAAAACGAAAAGCCAAATCTACTTTTTTAAGTATTTGTTTTCATTGGTCTCTAAAGGTCTTTTTCTTCCAAGAATTTTCAGAAGCAAAGTTTCCGTGCATTAAATATATTGACTTTACCGTATACATTTGAATCCCTGATTAAAAGTCCGCTTAATAGCTTGTTTCAACTGATGTCGTGCTAGACTTATTTGATTGAAATCAACGGGTTATCAAATAAATGTAAAATAATTATCAGGTGGCATGTTTAAAATAACAATTTCGTGTTTAAATTGCTTTCAACATCAAAGGTCGTCTTCAGCAGTAAGTCAAAATGCCCTCGCAATTAATGTTAAAAGGTTTTGAAAACGTGATCAACTGCATTCGCATTTGACAAAATTGTTTTTGACACATAAAACCAAGGAGAAAGCCAGACTTTTACATTTATATTCATTTTTATTTCTCATAATGCGATTAGGACTGAATATAAAAAACTTGTGCTTGTTGTCAGTTGAAAGTGTCGTATGACTTGAAAACTGTGTTAGACTCCTCGTTCCGATGTACCGTTAGCTGTTTTGTATACATTAGAATAATTAATTTCAACATTTGCCATTGCATACCATTAAAAAGATACATGTATAAGGTTATATAACAAAATGTGGTTTATTGTGTTCATTTAAATTTTACTAGTTGACATGTTATATAAATACGGTATGACAAACCATTTTACTAATTTACATGTTATATGAATACGGTATAGCAAGTCATTTTACTAGTTTACATGTTCAGTGATTACGGTATGACAAACAATTTTACTATTTTACATGTTATATAAATACGGTATGGCAAACCATTTTACTAATTTACATGATATATGAATACATATGTCAAACAATTTTACTAGTTTACATGTTAAATGAACACGGTATGACAAACGATTTTACTAGTTCACATGTTATATGAATACGGTATGACAAACTTTTGTATTTATATTATATTCATGCTCGTATATCCAAAGTTTCGTTTTAAAATAAGCTTAATTAAAAAAAAGAGGTTAAAGCAATTCTTTTTAAAGATCACAGTAGATTGATCTCTCGATTTCTATCAAGCATATGTAACTTTATCTATCTATTTATTCACACCAAATCAATAAAAATGTATTTATCGATTCATTCACTCCAAGACAATATAGATTAATATGCCATGTCAATATAGATTCATTCATACCAGATCAATAAAGATTTATTAATAGATTTGTCCACACAAGTCAATTAAGATTTATCTATAGAATTGTTCACACCAAGTTCACATAAATTTATCCGAATATTTGTTCACACCAAATCAATACAGATGTATCTGTAGATTTACTCACACCATATCAGTAAAGTAGTATTCGTAGCATTGTTACAGGTTTATCGGTAGATTTGTGCACTAAGTTAGTACTGTTTTATCTGTAGATGTATTCACAACTTAATCGGTAGATTTGTTCACACCGAGTCAATAAAAATTCATCTGTAGATTTACTCACACTATATCACTACAGATTTTTAGTAGCATTGTTGAAGGTTTATCGGTAGATTTTCGCACTATGTCAATACAGTTTTATCTGTAGATTTAATCACACCACACCAATTAAAATGTATCGGTAGATTGGTTCACACCAAGTCAATAAAATATACCTGAAGATTTACCCACACCATCTCTACATAGATTTATTCAGGTTTATCGGTAGATTTTCATACCAACTTAATACAGTTTTATCTGTAGAAGTATTCACAACACACCAATTAAAATAAATCGGTAGATTTGTTCACACTAAGTCAATAAAAATTTATATGTAGATTTACGCACACTATATCACTACAGATTTTTAGTAGCATTGTTGAAGGTTTATCGGTAGATTTTCACACTATGTCAATACCGTTTTATCTGTAGATTTAATCACACCACACCAATTAAAATGTATCGGTAGATTGGTTCACACCAAGTCAATAAAAAATACCTGAAGATTTACCCACACCATCTCTACATAGATTTATTCAGGTTTATCGGTAGATTTTCATACCAACTTAATACAGTTTTATCTGTAGATGTATTCACAACACACCAATTAAGATTAATCGGTAGATTTGTTCACACCAAGTCAATAAAAATTTATATGTAGATTTACTCACACTATATCACTACAGATTTTTAGTAGCATTGTTGAAGGTTTATCGGTAGATTTTGTTAATATAAATGTTATAATGATTATCCTAACATTAACATCTACAGAGAAACACAGTTGTTCGTGTGAACAGTAGAATGTTTCAGCTACAAAATTGCCAGGTATAATCTATGGGCTACGGTTAAAAACTATTTCCACTTATTGCACTATCTATATAAATTAACAAGTAGCCACATAATTTTGAAGTAGGTCTGTACAATGTCTATCAAATTTAAACGTTTAACATAATTTACTTCGTGAAAATTAAGTTCTTCCTAATATCCACTTCATATTTATTGCAATGGAGTAGATTTATAATAACAGTTTGTCGAATTATGATACAAAGTTTATATTTACTGATATTTTATGTTCGTAATTTTTTTGTTAGACATTGTATTGCCTTCTCCTTGAAGGATATCAAAAGTGGCAAGTTAATAGATTAGATTCTGGTGATGGGTTTTTCTTATGGGGAGATAAATGGTACAAACATAAGCAATGTTACGCATCTTAACAGGTGGAATGTTTTCCTGTTAAACTGCTACAACAAAATATAATTTATTTATAACAACTACTATTCTATATTATCTTATATATAAGAAAACAATACTAAAAGATAATTCTATCATAGCATAAAGTTTGCTTGTACCGATACAAGTCAAGTCTGTGAATAAAGATCAACCAATGGAGAGAAAGGACATGACCTTACCAAGCAAATGGTCTTTATTTGGAGATCATGATCATTTCTTTGCTATTTAATCAATGAAGGATCGCCGAAAAGAACATTCATTTGCAAGGGAGGATCTTTATTTAGATGTGGTCTTTAACGCAGATTTGACTGTATAAATTGTAACTTAAAATTTCAAATTTCTTGCATTCGATTGTTAAAGTAATGACAAAATATTGTAATGTTTCTTCGATATTATTATTCAAGATATATTCTTGCATGCTGAAGATAAGTTTGTTAAGAGACATATCTATGATAAAAGTGCATATAAATATAAAATCATTAGTATAATGTAATTTTAGGTTAATATCTTCTCAGGAATTGAAAATATGTTTTATAAAATTGTTAGAACATAGACTTGATAAATACTGTAATATTTTTATGAGAGAGAAATATTTCTACCAACAATAAAACGAGTGTTTTATTTAATTAAGTGTAAAAGTATTGGCAAAAATATGCAACAATTGATTTCCTATAACGAAATTCTTTACATAGTGTAGAGCAGTGGTTAAACAGCTATGTGACCTTTTGTTTATTTTCTTAAAGAATAATCTTTTTTCAAGTATCTCAGATAACCGTTCAACTTCTCATTTGTCAGAAAGATAACAAATTGCATGAATAACATTATGTCAATATAGTAATATTTAATTAACACAATTATAACCATGGTTGAATTTGAAAGGGTTTTTTACAGTCGAAGTATTTAAATATTTAACAATGTAGTCTTAAGTAAATAAACTTGCTAGCTGTGCTTTTTATCAACTCATATCTACATGTATACCAATGCCATTTAAATATATTTCTCTTAATAAATCAGTGTATGTTTCCCAATGACATTTTGTTAGTATTTTCTTCAACTAGTTTTATATTAGATTATATATCTGATGACATTTCTTCAGTGTTCTCTTCAAGTTGTTTAAGATCAGATTTGATATCTTTATTATTTATTTGTTTTACATAGCGAACTGCTGTTGTTCGAGTTAACAGCCAGATGTCATTGGCATCGCAGGGTGAGTTCGATTTCCGGCAGCTTTTCACATGTGTTGCCACGTATAAAGGTATGGTGATTGCCGTGAGGAAAATAAGGAAAAAGAATGTTGAACTGACAAGAAGCATAAAGAAAGAGCTAAAAGTGGTAAGTAAAGAAATAAATCTATTCGAGATCTACTTCAACAGCGTTCAACGAGTGTAATGAAAACATATATTTAAAAAAAACTGTTTATAACATAAGCATATGCTTGTAGGTAACATTTCCGATAAGTTCACTCTGAAATTGAACTAGCTGACTAAATTGGCTATAAAAGAGAACTTTATTTCTACAACACAAATAAAACAGTGGAAAGACAAAGTGCATAAGCATAGTTTGATATAAAATGACATAGGTTTCTTCTATTTAGATTCGTGACTTACGACACGACAACTTAAATCCTTTCATAGGGGCATGTCTAGACTCTCCAACTGTGTTGATAGTAACATCATATTGTTCAAAAGGAAGTCTTCAAGATCTTCTAGAGAACGACGACATTCAGCTTGATGACATGTTTAGAGCATCACTCGTGTTTGACATTATAAGGGTAATAATTGTAGTTGTTTTTGAGTTTCTTTCAAGAGTACAAATGTTGTAATAGTGTAAGGTATGGTTATATGAGTGCAAGATACAGCTGTATGAGTGTAATATATGGTTATATCTGCGAAAGATACGGTTATATGAGTGCAAGATATAGCTGTATGAGTGTAATATATGGTTATATCTGCGAAAGATACGGTTATATGAGTGCAAGATACAGCTGTATGAGTGTAATATATGGTTATATCTGCGAAAGATACGGTTACATGAGTGCAAGATACAGCTGTATGAGTGTAATATATGGTTATGTCTGCGAAAGATACGGTTACATGAGTGCAAGATACGGCTGTATGAGTGTAATATATGGTTATATCTGTGTAAGCTACGGTTATATGAGTGCAAGCTATAGCTGTATGAGTGTAATATATGGTTATATCTGCGTAAGATACGGTTCTATGAATGCAAGATATAGCTGTATGAGATGGTTATATGTGCCTATGGTATCATGGTATGACTGCACGACATGGCTGTATGAGTGTAATATATGGTTACCTGAACGTAAAGTTGTAGGAATATCAGGTATGCTGTATGTAATAAAGCGACAGAATATGTTCATTATTTTGATATAAAGGTGCAAGATATGATTGTTTGAGTGCAAAATATGGGTGAACGACTGTCATGTTTGTATGGATATAAATATAGGTTGTATAAGTGCCATATATAAATGTATGAGTTCAATATGTGGCTGGAGTTCAATATGTGATTGAATGAAAAAGATATATGCATGTATGAGTGCAATATGCGGTTGTATTAGTTAATTAAATATGGTTGTATGAGTGCAGTATATGGTTATTTGGTGTGTATGATACGGTTGTGTGAGTGATAAATATACCTTTGAGAATATATTTGAAGAAGTGCAGAATATTGTTGTTTAAGTGCTATAAATTTCTCTTTTCCATGTTAAATGGGTCGTAATTATTGTTTTTGTTGTTTGTTTTTTTCTCTTTTTTTACAAGGATTTTTACAAGGATTTGATAAATTTTCCATAAAACGTTTAAAGTTATTCAATTTTATTGTCTTACATGCATAAAGTTGTCAAAATATTTATTGAAGGAGTAAAATGCGTTGCATTTCTGCACGAATTAGATTATTCCTATTTCATAGATGATTCATTATTTAGGAGTGGGTAATCTTTAGTTGATTTATTTTGGTACTAAATATTTAATGAATTGAATATCAATTTGTTTTTGAATATTATTAGTTTATTACATTCTACACGAATCGTGTTGTTGTTTGTTTGTTTACGTCTTTGTTGTTTTTATGTTGTTGTTTTTTGTTGTTGTTCTTTTTGTTTCCTTCTTCATCATCATTTTCTTCTTTCTGTCTTTTTCTTCTTCTTTTTCTATTTCTTCTTCGTCATTTTCTTCTTTGGTTTCTTTACATATTAAATCTTTTTTTTTTCAAATTCAATGTGAAAATCAAAATGCTTCGGTGAATGTAAGATAAATTCTTTATCTTCAGGGTATGATTTATCTACACGATAGCGAGATAAAATCACATGGTAAACTAAAATCCTCAAATTGTCTGGTTGACAACAGATGGGTGTTGAAAATTACAGATTTTGGTTTGCACGAGTTCATGGAGGGAGAGGAAGACGAAGATGAAGGAGACTTTGCTAAATATAGAAGTAAGAATTGTCATATAATAAATCTGATAAAGAAGTACTGCTGATATAGAAGTAAAAACTGCTGAAACAGAAGAAAGAACTGCAGATACATGTATAATATGGCTGATAAAGAAATAAGAACTGCTGAAAAGGAAGTAAGACCTGCTAATAAAGAAGTAAGAGCTGCATATATAAATTGCCTGATAAAAAGTTTTAACTGCTGAAAAAGAAGTAAAAACTGCTGACATAGAAGTAAAAACTACGTATCTAAAATATCTGATCTAGAAATCAGAACTGGTGATAAGAAGTAAAAAATGCAGATATAAAAGGTCCCACTGTTAAAAAAAGTAACAACTGCTAATAAAGAAGTAAGAATTGGTGGTAAAGAAGTGAAAACTGAAGATATAAAAGGTCTCATATTGAAATAAGAAATGTAGAAATAGAAAAATCTGATACTGAATTAAGAACTGTAGAAATTTTAAAAAGAATGGTTTACCTTAAATTTAAGTTTGCTTGAAAGATATTACTATGATGGTCAAGTTTCGTATTTGAAAATATAAATAACTGCTACACAGTGTCTTTATAAACATTTTTGAATACACTATCATTAGTTATTAACTACGTTTAAAATCTGACATTATAGGTAAACATAGTATGAATACATAAAGAAAAGACCTAAAGACCTTATTGTACATGACCTTTTTTTGTTTGTTTTTTTCTTCTTTTTTTTAGTTTTGTTGCTTTTGGGGGGTTTTGTTCCTTTGGGGGGTGCAGATTTCCATACATAGTGTGACAAACAGAATGTGTCATATTATACATATTCAAGAAGAACTTCCTACAGTTCATTATTATATCTTTAAATATAGATTTCATTCACAATTTACGTAAAAAGTGCGTTTATAAAATAACAAATGTTATTCAATGTACTAGTTGGTTTGGTTTAAGCCATATATATTTTATATAGTTCAAACATAAGTACAGTAGTTACCAACATGAAATGAGTAATAAGTGTACAACAAACGGAAAAAAAGTTAAAATACATTTGTACTAACAACTAATGAGCAGTAATATTGAATTGTTATTTATAAGTGGAAGCAGGTACGGAAGAAAATAATTTTTGCGGTTTAAAATTTAAACAAATGTACTAGTTGTGTGTTACTTTTCAGGCGTAAGTTATATTATGACATATTTAGAAAAGAAAGCAAATAGTATGTCTTCCCATGTAAATGGATTTTATGACTGATAGGCAAAAACTATAGAAATATACGATGTGTGTCATAATATTATTTTTCTGATACTTTTCAGATCTTCTTTGGAAAGCACCGGAATTGTTACGGGTAAATAATTCCCCAAGGCGGGGTACGCAGGAAGCAGATGTATATTCATTTGCCATAATAATGTATGAGATTCATGGTAGAAAAGGTCCATATGGAGATATTGAACTTTCTCCTAAAGGTAAATGTTGTAATCCTAAAAAACATTATATAAGCCTAGATGTATATCCATTATCAATTAAATTAGACTTTGTTTTCTTAGAGATATTTCATATGACGCAAAACCTTGGAATTTACAATAATGTTAGTGTCATTAAATATAAAGCTAAGAGTGAAAAAAACAATGGAACCATTTCTTTAGAAGTCTCGTGTACTTTTGAATAATAGGTCATTGTAATTTAATATTCTTCAAACTTCAAACAACTATAGCGTAACAAAACGTAGATTTCATAATTATTTATGTTCTAAATTTGCATGTGGCTCAAACTTTGAATCATGGAATCTCTGTAAAAATGTGGCAAAGTGTCCGTTTTCAGGATATTCTGAGAAATCTTATCGTATTATTTCTTTAAAATGCCACGTGCACTATTTTACTAAGACAAATAAGTATTAATTTTGTTGTGAAATTTGTTGGACAATTAAGGGTTTCTTTACTGTTAGTAAAAATCTAACTTTCAAAAGAGTTACCATATAATCAAATATATTTCTTGTTCAGACATTATTGATCGGGTCAAAGAGTGTCACAACTACATTCCATTTCGTCCACATCTTGGAGCGCTTGATACGACGCTGAAAATAGTTATAGATGTTATCAAAGAGTGCTGGGATGAAGATCCAGTACGAAGACCAGATTTCAAAACCATCCGAAACCGGCTGAAACCAATACAGAAGGGAATGTAAGATAGCATATTTTTTATTAATAAAGTACCTTAAGGTTCCTTTAGCCTTAATTGAACTCCACTGACCTTTTTGACAGGTGGGAACTGGAAATATGTTTTCGAGATTAATGCTCCACTAGGTGTAGGTCTAGACCAATCACTTGTGTGCAAAATTTCAGTTCATTCTCTTAATCCTTTTTTCCAGAATAATTATTCTGATTTTAAAATTACCAAAAATTGAAATAAATCAGAATAGAATTTTCAATTTATTTCTGGGTATGTTACATAATTATCTTTTGCATATCTTTCTGTTTTTAGTGCCCAGTTTGATATATGTAAGAAATTCAAATTTTATGTTTATAGACTTTTGAACCCTTTAACATGCTATAATTTTCAATACTGGATACCGTCCTTTTAAAATTTCCGGAAAAGTCATCATTAGTTGAATGTATTGCTGAACCGTCTTTTTCTAATTTTGCCTTTGTTGCAATTAGTATTAATAATGATATAGAGATTCGTATATAGTGAAGTAAAACTGCCTCAATATTAACGTTTTGCTACTTTAGTGACACATTATTTCTTATAATAGATCTACATTTTTTTCTTTGTTATTGTTAAATCAGAAGGCCATACTGAAAATAAGTATATTTTCTTACTGTGTTAACTTTGTATGATACCTTCTATAAATAAAGATTTTATTATTATTATTAATATTATAAAGCGCTACTAACTTAAATGATGAGCACCAATTTGTTTAAAATACATCCTAAAAACAGTATAAAACACATGTATGTCCCTTTCTAAAGAAGAATATATAATAATTTTGTGAGTAATAATCATGACTTTAAGATGTACTATCATATAAAAACAACTTCTGAATTTCAATATGTTATCAAGTTCAAGTATGAGCATAAAATTATTACAAATAGAAAAAGCATTAAATTTTATTTTGATGGGTTTTTTTTCTTCAAAAGATCAGTTTCCTAAACATTTTTACGGATACATCGGAGGGAATACGTTCAGCTTTCTCTCCCTGAACAGATAATATCATCCCTCTTGCAATATTAAAGACATTACGGTTTACAGTTCGAATAAATACTTTAACACCCGCAACTGACTCTAACGCTGTTTAAAGCGAAAATACATTAATATTTCTCTTATCAGAGTTTGCTGCATGTTTACACTTCATAGTTGAATATAACCCACTTTCAACAAGTGTTTTATATCTTGTAACATACCCATTTTGATAATTAAATTGTACAGTTATTTTTGTTGATAAGACCTTTCAATTAATTTACTATCGCAAAATTTAAACATTTTTACTGTAACAACTATTCTAATTATCTAAACGCCGACAACTTTTATTTATGTACAAGTAAATCTGGTGCAATCAATGATGTTTAAATAGATTTATGGGTATGACAAGAAATTTACGGCTTCACATTGCGGTGCGTTTTGTTTATGGGTTCATGCTAGGTAGATAAACAGAAAACTACGTAAGACCGGGAGGGACATATTACAACACAACTTTACACATTCGCGATATAAACTTCATGAATTCACAATGAATAAGTGAGTTTACTATTTCAGTATCACAAATTCACGATTTCAACGTCACAAGTTGTCGATTTCAACTTTATGAATTAAATTACACAAATTCACGTTTTTAACTTTGTGAAATTAAAATCACGAATTCGTGAGGAGAAAGAGTCCCCAGGGGTCTTTTAGAATTTTAAAGCATGAAAACTGTTGGATGTCTTGCAGTTTTTGGAAGTTATACGTATCCTTTTCTTCCAAATGAAAATAAAGCCTCATAAATACCGCCATTATACAAACCCAATATTATGGATCATTTTTAAGGAACCCAATATTATGGCTCATATTTCAGAAAGCACAATTTGTTTGATAAAATGGCTCATATTTCAGGAAACCCAATATCATGGATAATATGATAGCTATGATGGAGAAATACGCGAGCAATCTTGAGGCGTTGGTGGAGGAACGAACTGACCAGCTCAGGGAAGAGAAAAAGAAAACTGAAGACATCTTACTTCAAATGTTGCCTAAGTGAGTTCTCATGTTTGTTTTACATTTTCCAATTTCAATTGTTTTTCGGTCACCTGCAGAGAAATTGTTAATTACTGGTTAGTTATCCAGAGAAACTGGTCAGGTGTTCTTTCCACTAAGATATGACCAAAATAAGTTTATATTGGCGTTTATGCTGGTGTTCCATTTTTACATTGCTTTTTACTACATCTTTACCAGTGTTTTTGTATCTTTTAAGATCCTGCATATTGCGTTAGTACGCCAAATTATGTATTACATTTGACGTCGTTGTCCTTGACGTTGTGTGACGTTGACGTCATTCCTGTAAACAAGTATACCCGAAGACTTTTAAGTCGAAATGTTTTGATTATTTTTTTAATAAAACAAGACATTTTTAAATTGAAACTGGAGTTGATTACCATATTCATACTTACATAAATATTGGCGTAAAAGACAAGCTAAAAACAGTTGCTTCTTTGCTATTGAAAATACTGAACGTGTTTGCCAATCGTATTAAGTCAATTTTTAATGTACAGCTGTACCGTCTGAAAAAAACTTTGTTGTATTTGCTTAATCGCTGATGTTTTCTATTTAGTCTGTCTGAGACACATTTTATCGTCTGCTTTAATGCTACTACTGTATTATAATCCTCTGAGAAACATTGTGTCATTTGTCTTAATGCTGATATTGTTTTTATAAAAGCTTGCTTAGAAGCATTATAGCTTTTGCTTTCTTTAACTTCCTAGACACCTCCTATGCTTTAATGCGAACATTTTTGTATGAATTCAACTAATTTTAATATAAAACATTTTAGATCATTTTATAAGCGGAAAATCAATGATTAATTCGTTTATTTTTAACATAATTAATCGTTTGTTAATTGAGTGATTATCTTTATTTATATGCTGTATATAAGACCAGCGTAATTTTTCATTGACCTTGCAATCATTTGAAAGCTTTACATTTATTTTTTTATTCAAAGATCAAATACTGAATAAAATACTTTCATCTTACAACTGCTGTTTCTTTTGTCTTGTCCATGAAGGGCGGTGACGGAACAATTGAAGCGAGGGAAGGTTGTTGAAGCGGAATCATTTGACAATGTTACCATCTATTTCTCTGATATTTGTGGTTTCACAGCAATGTGTGCTGATAGCTCTCCATTGCAGGTATGTATACATAACTGATTTTGTACAACATAATTAATTTCTAAACCATTTTTCTGCTGAATTTGTGAAATGGATTTGTCCTGCATTTAAACAGTCCAGTTGATGTTTAAGTGAGTACAAGATTTGAGCATCCGTCCGAGCAGTCTGATCTGGCTCTAAACTGAGGGCAAGGCAAATTAGTCCGATTTTTTGCAGATTACTTTCTTATTGCTTGCAGCAATAATACTTGTCTTTAGTGATTACTAATCGGGTCAAGTGCAGCCGTTAAGGCGATATGACCATGTTTCTTTAATATTTAATACCAACATTTGCATTTTAAAAGGAAAAAATTCAAAAATCTTTATAGCTTAAAAAATTGTTAAACCCAAAAAATTAAATTTTTTGGTTTTTTCGCATTAAAGCGTAGGCAACCCATGAACCAGCAGTAGTTTGACTTAAACCCACGGCTGGGTTAATATTTGATTTGCAGCTATTAAAACGAGAAAAAGTTCTTTAAACATCTTTATAAATGCAATTGTTCATACATTCCTTTCAGTTTGTTTTCATTTGGCATAAAATGATCGAATCGTTAAAATATCGGAATAGTAATTTAAGGTTTGCTATCAGCATGGGTGCAAACCCTTATGGGCTAGACTTTGTTTCCAGTAGCGAAGAACTGTGTACACATTATTCAGTACTGGTTGGTTACATGAACGGATTCGAGCGTGTGTTTATAAGCCATACGTTTTCTACACAATGGAACTAAAATAAATTACGTATAAATCAAAATGATTATTTAAAACTTCTTAATTATCTTTAATTTCATTCCACTGACAAGATCTGCTGTGGAATTAAAATTTTAAAAAAGAATATGTGGATTTAGATCTGTAGAAAACACCGACACTGTTGCAACATAGTTTGTTGTTCTGTTGATATCATCCTTAGTCATTATATTTATAGTTAAATAGATCTTCTGTATTTTGTCAGGTTGTAAGTTTGTTGAATGATTTGTACACATTGTTTGACTCTATCATCGAGAACTATGACGTGTATAAAGTGGAAACAATTGGTGACGCTTACATGGTCTGTTCAGGGTTACCTAAACGAAACGGTATTCTACATGCAGGTATGTATCTAGTAAGGCCGCGATCTACATTTAAAATTATAGTCATAATCAAGGGTTCAAGTTTTCAAGTGTTTTGTACTAAAGCCTGTTCTTGGGGGGCATAAACTGTAGATTTCATATCGCACTGCTTTCGTAAACGGGGTTAATCAAAATGAACATGCAGTAGTTTCAGTTTTTTTGTGAAAAGGCTGCGTTCTTTGAGAGTTTTCCTTATTACATTATTTTGTGCTGAAATAGTTTGTTAATTAAATAGAATGGTATTCATGATAGATATAACTTACTTACGCCTCTTAAACATGAAAAAATAAGTCAAAATCATATTTAAAATCATAATACTTGTGTTTTCAATAGAAATGCACTGCTGCAGAAATGTTAAATAACACAGTCATTCATTTATCTGTTAAATATTTTTTATTTTTATTGTTGTTTTTTTCTTAAAAAGGGGAAATAGCGTCGATGTCTCTGCACTTACTGAAAGCCATAAAACAGTTTAAAATTCGCTTTCGTCCAGACGACACTCTGAAGTTGCGGATTGGAATTCATTCCGGGCCTGTTGTTGCTGGTGTTGTAGGCCTTAAAATGCCTCGATATTGTTTGTTTGGTGACGCTGTAAATACCACTAGCAGGATGGAGAGCAATGGCCTCGGTAAATAAGTTTTGACAAACACCGGTTAATATTTTTAAGCCTCTGTTAAAATAATTTTATACCTCTGTTGATATATTCATACCTCGGTTTATAACATTTGCTGTAAAATATCTGAAACTATCTGATCGTTATTCAACTGTTTGAAATATCTGTGTAAAGACATATCGTTTGGTATACTTTAGTATATCTGCAAAATAAAAGACAGTGATCTCTCAATAAGAACAGTGTAAGAAGAGAATAATTTATCTTTAAAATGAGGAATTAGAAAATCACATTTCGAGTGCTGAATATATCGTTTATTTTCTAGTATGAACGTTTTTTGTGTGTTTTTTTAATATATCTGAAGAGTTTTAAGATAATTTCAAATTGTTTTTTCAGCGTTGAAGATCCACTGTTCTCCACAGTGCAAAACACTTTTGGATGAATTGGGTGGATATATATTAAAGGAGAGAGGACTTGTAGCAATGAAGGTATTATATGTACATTACTAAGTTTAAATGAATGCCTCACTTCAATTTAATTACTTATACTCCAACATATTGTATACATGTAACATTAAATGTATTGAGTAAATTAATAATGACAAAACAGACATGTATAATTTTTAATGTTCTTCATATTAACCTCGTGATACTATAACCTAAAGTTATTATTGTAATCATTGTACTGCAAGTAGATTTCATTTAAACAGCTCCTAACGATTCCTTCTTATTAATTTTCAGTCTTCAACATAATAATTTCATTTACTCAAAGTTTGTGATAAAAATCATGCAGTCTTTAATTTAATTTGATTTTATTTAGTGCAAAAATAATGCTTTCCAGATGTACATCTTAGGCATTGACTGCTATTTGCTAAATTAGGGTAAAAGTGGTGTAGAGATATTGTTAGTTAACTACCGAGCAGTGCATGAACGTTCTTTTACAGAACAAAAAAATAATGAGAAAGTTGGCTTTAACCCTTAACTTGATTGAAATGAAAGTAATCAGCCGTTACGGTAGCTCTTTTTTGTAATTTGATACTGAAATCCTTGGAAAACCTAATACAATGAAAACATTTTTCTAAATTTTAAGTTTGGCAAATACATTGCACTTATTCAGCAGGTTTAAGAGTTTATTTGGATAATAAATATTTGAAAATATTTTACAAGAAGTAAGAGCAATAAAGTTGCATATCAATTTGATAAGCATCTACCTTTTATTTCTTCACTATAGGGCAAAGGCGAAATCCTGACGTATTTGCTGATTGGTGAAAATAAACAGAAACGTTTAAAACGATTGGAATCTGTATCCGCCGCTCAAGGCTTTGCTGTGTCAACTGTAAGTGAATGTGATATGGACGAAACTATTCAGTTCCGAACATCCCTTGATGGTGAAACAAACAGAGCATATCATTCCGTCCGCGAGTCGTTAGATAATACAAATGGACCTGAAGAAGAGTTTGATAATAACACAGTGACAAATGATCTTTGTAGTGAAGAGACTGGTCCAAGTTTTCATGACACTGGAATATTATGTAACGGAAAACATAAAATTGATCACAATAGGCACAGAAATGGTGATATTGAGACGCGTGTAGAAATGAAACCACTTCTTGGTCACGTGACATGAGTTGCTATTGGTTCTTGGACAACATTGTACATATGATGCAACAGCTGACTGTTGGAACGGCAACCATATCACACACAACTCAAGATTGTAATGAGATTTGACATTCCAATATATCATTGATATAAAATGTACATAAAAAAAACAATTACTTTATTTTATTTGACTGTGATTTTTAATTGTTACTCAAACAATATTCATGAAAACGAAGTTAGCCTAACTCAGTTCTCGAGTGGTTTTGTAGTGAGCTGATATATCGGGCTAAAGTGTAGAGGAGAAATGCATAAATACTCACAATTAACCTTTGTTAACTGGTAATCGAAAACAAAGGCCACTGAAAAAGTATTTGCGAATAAAACTTAATTAATTCACATTTTAGTCTGAAGACAATTTTTATATATTATTTCTTATCATGAACATGTATTATGATTTTGTATATGATAAAATATATTTCAAGATAAAACTTTCCTAATGTCACTTATTAGTTATTTTATATGTATATCATTTTGTTTCTGCATTCTAGATGCATTCCAATCTCTTGAGATTTAAGTTATTTTGTGTTCAATTAATATTCTAACGGATAGGAATAATTTCCAGAAGTCACAGGTGGGCTAAAGACACAGTTGTAATGGAAATAGACAGCGTGTATATGAAATCACGATAACATAAAGAAGCTGAAACTAGAATAAGCTAAGATCATCAGATAAAATACATAAATATTTCGCTGTTTTTTTTTTAAACCAATATTTGTCATAGATAAAAAGACGTTAAAATGTTTTTCTCTGGCCAACTTACCTAATAAGTTTGACTACTGAAATTAAAATGGCACAGTCTTTAACATTATTATTCAAATTTTTGTTTTGTAATTATATAGAATATTTGAACAAAAGTTGACTATATGCTTTGTCTTTGAAATTGTTAAATCTCATAAAACAATGGTATTTTTCGACAATTTTGACGCCTTTACCATTGTATATCCTCAATCTATCAATATATCATAACTTATTGCTTATAACACAAAGTTTTTTTCACTGCAAAAAGAATAGAAATGTTTTGAAAAAGTAATTACGCATATTATTAAATAGATATGAAATGTTATAATTTTTCAAGCTACATGTCCACATGTGGCATCCTAAAATAAAATAAAACATCTTCTAGTTCAAAAATCAAAATAACCTGACAAGTTAGTTCCTGATCATGAATGTTCGTAAAGTAACAACATTATTTTACGAGATGGATAATTCCAGCTGCGAGCAGTGATATAACAAACATTCGAGGAAACTTTTTTTAATAAATCACCGCAGTGGGATCAAATCACGCTAGGGACTTAAGATTCTGCCACGTGAGAAAACTACCCTACTTGGTTACGGGAGATCTTCCTTTACAGTAAAACTTAACCCAAATTTTTTT